>NC_053022.1:319069254-319246173 GCF_003073215.2 Triticum urartu | reverse complement strand
TCTCTCGAGTGTTTGTCACAACCTTTGAGGGAACATGCAAGCGACCCGCAGGCCTTACAGAATTGCGGTCTTGCGTGCAGAAGCCGAGTGAAACTCTGAGGGATTACATCCAGAGGTGGATCACTTTGCATCACACAGTTGAGAACGTACCAGATCACCAAGCAGTTTGTGCCTTTAAACAAGGCGTCAATAACAGAGAGTTGAACCTGAAGTTTGGTCGGACCGGAGAAATGTCCCTGAATCGGATGATGTAAATTGCCACCAAATACGCTAACGGAGAAGATGAAGATCGACTCCGGAGTGGCAAGCAGAAAGCAGTCGCCCAGGAAACCGGAGGCAATTCCAGTCGGAAGCAGAAGCAGAAGGCCGAGCCAGCCGCCCCTGGGGAGGCCCTGGCCGCAACCCAGGGAAATTTCAAGGGAAAACCCAAAGGCCCCTGGAAGCCCAAAAAAGTCAAGGATCAAGATGGAAATGAAGTTTTGGATCTGCCATGTCACATCCACACCAAGAAAGATGAGGAGGGTAATTTTATTTACCCAAAGCATACCACTCGACAGTGTCGGCTCCTGATCCAGCAGTTTCAGGGCAAACAGTCCAAAGATAAGGAAAAAGAGTCGGACAGAGTTGAGGACAAGGAAGATAGTGACGATGGATACCCCCAAATCAATTCCACCCCGATGATTTTTGCTGATGTCGAAAGCAAAAGTCGACTGAAAGTCATTAACCGTGAGGTGAATATGGTTGCTCCGGCAACACCTAGTTATCTGAAGTGGTCTCAGACTGCCATCACATTCGACCAGTCTGATCACCCTACGCACATTGCCACCCCTGGGAGGCAAGCTTTGGTGGTCGACCCAGTTGTCTAAGGCACTCGACTGACCAAAGTCCTGATGGATGGTGGCAGTGGCCTGAACATATTGTATGCTGAAACATTGAAAGGGATGGGCATTCCGATGTCCAGGCTCAGTACCAGTAACATGAGCTTCCACGGAGTCATTCCTGGAAAGAAAGCCGAATCACTCGGCCAAATCGCTCTTGATGTGGTTTTCGGTGATTCGAAGAATTACCACAAGGAAAAGTTGACATTTGAGGTTGTGGACTTGCAAAGTGCTTATCATGCTATTCTGGGCCGGCCAGCTTATGCACGCTTCATGGCTCGACCATGCTACGTGTATCTCAAGTTGAAGATGCCCGACCCCAGAGGTGTGATCACCGTTACCGGCAATCGGAAGAAAGCAGAAGAGTGTTTTCAGAAAGGATCGAAGATTGCTGACGCTCAGATGGCAGTTGTTGAGCTACAAGAGTACCAGAAGACTGCTGATCCGAGTGAATTGCTACGAGCCAAGAAGCCTGCTTCAGAATCTGCTTTTCAGTCGTCCGGTGCAACTAAGCTAGCTCACATTCACCCGACCGACCCCGACGCTGCTCCGACTCACATCTCGACGATGCTCGACTCCAAATAGGAAGAAGCGCTCATCCAGTTCCTCTGTGAGAACTGGGACGTCTTTGCATGGAAGCCTTCTGACATGCCTGGAGTTCCCAGGGGGCTGGCTGAGCACCGTCTATGAGTCGACCCGAAGTTCAAGCCTGTGAAAGAACATCTTCGACGGTCCGCCATCCAGAAGAGGAAAGCTATTGGCGAGGAGGTGGCTCGGCTCTTAGCAGCGGAGTTCATCCGAGAGATTTACCACTCCGAGTGGCTCGCCAATGTTGTCATGGTCCCCAAAAAGGACAAGTCACTTCGCATGTGCATTGACTTTAAACACATCAATCGGGCCTGCCCGAAAGATCATTTCCCTCTCCCCCGCATCGACCAGGTAGTGGACTCGACCGCGGGGTGTGAGCTTTTGTCTTTTCTAGATGCTTATTCAGGGTACCATCAGATCCGTCTGTATGGACCCTACGAGATCAAAACGGCTTTCATCACCCCATTTGGGTGCTTCTGTTATGTCACCATGCCCTTCGGCCTCAAGAATGCTGGAGCCACGTTCATGAGGATGATTCAGAAGTGTTTACTCACTCAGATCATTCGGAACATAGAAGCATACATGGATGATATTGTGGTTAAGTCACGGAAAGGTTCCGACCTACTGACTGACCTTGCCGAAACCTTTGCTAACCTCAGGGGATACGATATCAAGCTCAATCCATCAAAGTGCACATTCGGAGTTCCAGGTGGAAAGTTACTCGGTTTTCTCGTTTCTGAACGAGGAATTGATGCCAATCCCGAGAAAGTTGGCACCATACTCCGGATGAAGCGCCCTGTGCGTGTACACGATGTCCAGAAACTTACAGGTTGCTTGGCCGCTCTAAGTCGATTCATTTCTCGTCTCGGTGAAAAGGCGTCGCCTCTTTACCGACTGATGAAGAAGTCCGACAAGTTCGAGTGGACTCCAGAAGCTGACGCAGCGTTTGCAGAGCTCAAAGCTCTGCTCTCCACCCAGCCGGTGCTTGCTGCCCCAATCAGTAAAGAGCCTCTGCTGCTGTACATTGCGGCCACGGGACAAGTTGTCAGTACAGTACTCACAGTCGAGCGGGAAGAAGAAGGAAAGGCCTTCAGAGTTCAGCGCCCAGTATATTATGTGTCTGAAGTTTTGACCCCTTCGAAGCAAAGATATCCCCATTACCAGAAGCTTGTATATGGGATCTACATGACCACGAAGAAGGTTGCACACTACTTCTCTGACCATTCCATTATAGTCGTCAGCGACGCTCCACTGTCAGAGATCTTGCACAACAGGGATGCAACTGGTCGAGTGGCTAAGTGGGCGATGGAACTCCTCCCCCTAGATATCAAGTTTGAAGCAAAGAAGGCTATCAAGTCCCAAGCAATTGCAGATTTCGTCGCCGAGTGGATTGAACAGCAACTCCCGACTCAAGTTCACTCGGAGCACTGGACCATGTTCTTCGATGGATCTAAGATGCTGAACGGTTCCGGTGCTGGGGTAGTATTGGTCTCCCCCCAAGGAGATAAGCTCAGATACGTTCTCCAGATTCACTTTGATTCCTCCAACAATGAAGCAGAATATGAAGCACTCTTGTACGGGTTGCGCATGGCCATTTCACTCGGCGTCCGGCGCCTCATGGTCTACGGCGACTTAGATTTGGTGGTTAATCAGGTGATGAAGGAGTGGGACGTCAGAAGCCCAGCTATGACTGGCTATAGCAACGCAGTAAGAAAGCTAGAAAATAAATTCGAGGGGTTAGAGCTTCATCACATCCCCCGACTGAAAAATCAAGCAGCAGATGATCTGGCAAAGATAGGTTCCAAGAGAGAAGCCATTCCCAGCAATGTGTTTTTGGAGCACATCCGCTTGCCGTCAGTCCAGGAGGATCCCTTCGCAGAAGAAGCCCCGCAACCGAAAAGTGCCACAGATCCGACTGAAGTCGAAATTCCTGCTGTGGTCGACCTAGTCATGGAGGTCTTGGCTATCACTCCTGACTGGACGGTACCATACATCGCGTATATCTTGAGGAGAGAACTCCCGGAGGAAGAGGAAGAGGCTCGACAGATCGTCCGCCGATCCAAGGCCTTCACAGTCATAAAGGGACAGTTGTATAGGGAAAGCGCGACTGGAATCGGTCAGAAATGCATAACACCAGAAGAGGGTCAGATGATCCTTAATGATATCCACTCGGGGACCTGTGGTCACCATGCGTCCTCTCGGACCATTGTGGCTAAAGCATACCGAGCAGGATTTTACTGGCCAAGAGCAAATGAGATGGCAAAAGAGATAGTCGACAAATGTGGAGGTTGCCAGTTCTACTCCAACATGTCACACAAGCCTGCATCATCCCTGAAGACCATTCCACTCGTCTGGCCCTTTGTTGTCTGGGGACTGGACATGGTCGGTCCACTGAAAACAGGCAGGAGCGGATTCACGCATGTGCTTGTGGCAGTCGACAAGTTCACCAAATGGATTGAAGCCAAGCCTATCAAGAATCTCGATGCTTGCACTGCTATCAGTTTCGTCAGAGGGCTGACGTTCAGATATGGGGTCCCGCATAGCATCATCACCGACAATGGGTCAAACTTCGATTCAGACAAGTTCAGAGCTTTTTGCGCCTCTCAAGGCACGCGAGTCGACTACGCGTCGGTCGCACATCCTCAGTCGAATGGACAAGCTGAAAGAGCAAATGGTCTGATTCTCAAAGGATTGAAGCCTTGATTGATGCGTGATCTCAAGCACGCAGCAGGCGCTTGGGTCGATGAACTTCCGTCGGTTTTGTGGGGGCTGAGGACCACCCCGAACCGATCGACCGGAAGAACGCCATTTTTTCTGGTTTACGGAGCCGAAGCCGTCCTGCTGAGTGATCTACTTCACAACGCCCCCAGAGTCGAGCTTTATAACGAAGACGAAGTAGAGCAAGCCCGGCAAGACGCAGTTGACCTCCTAGAGGAGGAGAGGGAAATGGCTATGATCAGATCAACCATCTATCAGTAAGACTTGCGTCGATTCCATGCCAGAAATGTGAAGAGCCGAGCCTTCCAGGAAGGAGATTTGGTCCTCCGAGTGGATCAATAGAAACCACACAAACTTGCTCCTACTTGGGAAGGTACCTTCATCGTCACCAGAGTCCTCCACAATGGAGCATATCACCTCTACAATGTTGATCACCAGACCGACGAGCCACGAGCTTGGAATGCGGAACTACTCCGCCCCTTTTACACTTGAGTTCTCCCTTGGACGAGATGTAATAAGAAAAAATTTCTGTAGTTCATTTTTATCAAAGACAAGAGTGTCCCAATAATCGCTGTCACTTTTGTTTGCATACGAAATCCCCCAGTGGGTGACTTAGCCGCGAATCCATTTCGCCTAAGTTTAAAAAATCCTACCGAGTGGAGAGCAATCCTCCCACTCGGGGGCTTAGCTGCAGTCCAGTACTCGCCTAAGTTCTCCCACTAAGAGACTTAGCTGCCGTCAGACACTCGCCTAAGTTTGAAAAAATCCTACCGAGTGGAGAGCAAACCTCCCACTCGGGGGCTTAGCTGCAGTCCAGTACTCGCCTAAGTTCTCCCACTTAGAGACTTAGCTGCAGTCAGGCACTCGCCTAAGTTTGAAAAAATCCTACCGAGTGGAGAGCAAACCTCCCACTCGGGGGCTTAGCTGCAGTCCAGTACTCGCCTAAGTTCTCCCACTTAGAGACTTAGCTGCAGTCAGGCACTCGCCTAAGTTTGAAAAAATCCTACCGAGTGGAGAGCAAACCTCCCACTCGGGGGCTTAGCTGCAGTCCAGTACTCGCCTAAGTTCTCCCACTTAGGGACTTAGCTGCAGTCAGGCACTCGCCTAAGTTTGAAAAAATCCTACCGAGTGGAGAGCAAACCTCCCACTCGGGGGCTTAGCTGCAGTCCAGTACTCGCCTAAGTTCTCCCACTTAGAGACTTAGCTGCAGTCAGGCACTCGCCTAAGTTTGAAAAAATCCTACCGAGTGGAGAGCAAACCTCCCACTCGGGGGCTTAGCTGCAGCCCAGCGCTCGCCTAAGTGTTCAAAAATCCTACCAAGTGGAGAGCAATCCTCCCACTCGGGGGCTTAGCTGCAGCCCAGCGCTCGCCTAAGTGTTTAAAAATCCTACCGAGTGGAGAGCAAACCTCCCACTCGGGGGCTTAGCTGCAACCCAGCGCTCACCTAAGTGTTTAAAAATCCTACCGAGTGGAGAGCAAACCTCCCACTCGGGGGCTTAGCTACAGCCCAGCGCTCGCCTAAGTGTTTAAAAATCCTACCGAGTGGAGAGCAAACCTCCCACTCGGGGGCTTAGCTGCAGCCCAACGCTCGCCTAAGTGTTTAAAAATCCTACCGAGTGGAGAGCAAACCTCTCACTCGGAGGCTTAGCTGCAGCCCAGTGCTCGCCTAAGTACAAGACACAAACCAATCCATGAGTCGACTGCTACCTTCCCCTTCGGAGCTGCGCCGCAAATACAAGGTTATTCCGAGTGAAGATCAAGATCCACTCGACGAATCAAACCATGAAGATATTCAACGAGAAATCAAGATCAGATAAAGCCTAAAAGGTCCCAGACCTCAGATCAAAGTATTCAAGCCCTCGGCTCGGCGGAGTTTAACGGTTACAAATCCACTCGGCATTCCGAGGCAAATTTAAAGTGGAGCTTAAAAGTTTTTCACTCCTCAGGTGGAGGACTGGAAGGGGCGACGAACTCATCCAAGTCGATCCCGTCTGCAATACGGGTGGCAGCAGCGATGAAAGTCTCCATGAAATCTTGAAAGTTGTGCTTCCTGGTATTGGCAACTTGGATGGCGGCCAGCTTCTCTTCTCGCACCTCCTTGCAATGGACGCGGACTAGAGACAGAGCCACATCAGCGCCACACCGAGCAGAAGACTTCTTCCACTCCTGCACTCGGTCAGGGATTCCATTAAGTCGAGTCATCAGAGACTCGAGATCGTTTTGGAGCGTAGCCTCTGGCCAAAGTGTCGGGTCGATCCGTGACATGGCAACCTTCGGTCGAGCCAAGTAGTCCACGACGCCGTCAATGCGAGATTCCAGTCAGAGCAGATTCATGGCAGCTTCATCTTTCACGGGAGAGTTGATTGGATCCAAACCTGTTTCAATCCGCCCAGTCTCCTCTTCAAAGTTCTGGCAAAGCTCTGCATACACGATCCAAGGATAAGTCAATTTTCATAGACTGAGTCAACACAAAAAAAACCCAGTCGGAACTGAATGGGCACCTTCAAGCTTGATGTACAACTTCTTGGCGAGGCTCCTCAAGTAGCTCTCCAGTCCGTCCCTCCTACGAGCGATGCCTTCCATCTTCTCGTTCAGGGTGAGGTTCTCCTTCTTCCAATGTGAACACTCCCTGTTGGCTTCATTCAGAGCGGTCTTCAGCTTGGTATTCTCTTCTTCTAAGTGGTCGACCGAAGCCAGCTTCCGTACGGCCAGAGCGGTCTTGTCATCAGCCTCCTTATGGGCAGCAGCCAAGTCCTGATCCTTCTTCGCCAGAGCTTCATTCAGTTTTTCTGCGAAGAAATGATGATTGAATCGGAAATAGCAGAAGGATATTCAAGCCTAAAAACTAACTAGTCGACAAAGTCGTCTTACCTGCGGCACCGTCTCTGACCTTCTGCAGCTCTGTTCTGGCCAGCTCCAGATCAAGGTTCAGTTGAATCTTCTGCTTCTCCAACTCAGTATAGCGAGCTACAAGTTCGCAATTTCTGTAAAAGAAAAATCAGTCGACAGACGTCCAAGATAAGTTGCTTCCGAGTAACTAAGAGACAATGATGACGTTTCTAAGACCACAGCCGAATCAAAAACATTCGACAGTAGTCTCGGGGACTACAACCAGTGGGTGCACTCAGCGTGCCCCCACTGGTTCGACCAAAAACAACAACAACAAAGGCAATAAATACTAAGACTATGGTCAACTGCCAGCAGTCCACCATAGTCTCGGGGACTACACCCAGTGGGTGCACTTAGCGTGCCCCCACCGATTCCTATCCCACCCGACCGGCCCTCGAAGTTGAGTCCAAGACAAGTTGCTTTCGAGTAACTAAGAGACAGTGATGGCGTTTCTAAGACTACAGCCGAAGCAAAAACATTCGACAGTAGTCTCGGGGACTACACCCAGTGGGTGCACTTAGCGTGCCCCCACTGTAAGAAGAAGAAGAAGAAGTCGACTGCCCGCAGTCGATCGGATACAGTCCCATTCGACATGGCCTGACCAGACCGAATGAAGAAATACAACTACAGCAACACAATATAAAGACTACAGTCGACTGCCCGCAGTCCACCGTAGTCTCGGGGACTACACCCAGTGGGTGCACTTAGCATGCCCCCACTCATCCAAGAATTGGCAGACACACCCAGTGGGTGTACAGATACAAAGATCTTCGAAAGGAGATTCTTCAAACAGCATATCATAACAGACCAAACGTTGAGTCGACTGACCTGGACGTTGCTCTGAAGAGCCGAGCTCGCGTCATAAGCTGCTTGGCTGGCCTCCCGAGCCAACTTCACTTGCTCCATCATGATCCCCGCCTGACGTATAGCCTCTTTTGTAGCAGCCGCTTGGTCCTCAGGGACGGGGTATGCGGCAAAAAGCGAAGACGGATCCGCAGTCGACGACGAGGGCCGCGCACTCGCCAGAGGAACGGCGAAGGTCACAGAAGCCCGAGTGGTGTCACCACCATCCCGAGCCACGGCCTCGGACGCCGGAGCGGATTGGGGGGTCTTGTCAGCCGACGCCCTCTTGTGCCTCCTCACTCTCAACGGACCGTTGTCGTCGTCTTCCGGGAGGTCGATAACATGAGGAGGGGCTACAAAGGAAACGTTCAATCGACCAAGGTTGCAATAAATGTTTAGTCGACTCAAAGCGGAACGTCAGTAATCGTACCAGGGTTGGAGGTAACAGCATCCTCCATCTCTTGGTCATTGTCCTTGGCGGAGATCTCAGAAGTAGCAGCACTGCAAGCCTCGAAAGTCAGTCGGTTGGCTCAATGGATCGACCAAGGATCCGTCCATGGTCGACAAAGGAAAACAAGTTTTATTATTACCCAGAAATGGTGGGGACGGCCATCTTCATCTTGGGCAGAGCCTTGGGCGGCTTGGACGGCGCTGCGCGCGGGTGCTTGGGAGCCTTTCCAGTCGGCGTAGGAGAAGAGGTCCGAGGGCGTTTCGACGACTGCCCAACAGGAGCAGTCGCACTACCACGCTCCCGCGCTGGATCGTGTGTGAGCTTGGATCGCCCCTCCGGGCGGGGGGGTTCAACCTCCTCCTCCTCCTCTTCACTGGAGTCGACGTCGTCGCCTCCCTCTCCTTCACCGTCGGACTCCCACTCGCCTTGATCGTCCCCGCTCTCACCTCCGCTCGCCTCCCCTTCCTCAGTTGGCCCCTGTGCCCCATTGGGTGTCGAGTACATCTTAGTAGTCGCCTGAAAAACAACAGACAAGACAAAGGTCAATCGACCAACTCAAAGAAGACCAATGAAGAAAAACAAGATCTCAGTCGGGAGCATAGAGACATACCTGGTCCACGTCGTACGAGTTGTCGAGTGGAATTACCCTCCTGGCTCCTCGGGGGTTGTCCTTGTTTCCTGTGATGCTCGACAACCACCCCTCCAGCATCTCATCAGTGACCTCCTCCGGGTGGATCCGAGTGGTGTCGTCAAGACCCGAGTACAGCCACATCGGGTGGTCGCGAGCTTGGAGCGGTTGGATGCGCTTCTGGAGGAAGACCTCCAGCAAATCCATGCCCGTCACGCCCTCACGGACAAGTTCAACCACTCGACCGGCCAGCACTTTGACTTGGGCCCTTTCCTCCGGCGCCACTTTCAGAGAAGCAGGTTTTTCAGCTCGGTCGAGTGAGAAAGGGTCGCCTGGTCTTGACAGTAGAACCAGGTCGCCTGCCAGCCACGGACCGACTCCGGGAAAGTGATAGATGGAAAACAACTCTTTCCCCTCGTCTGGATCGCCAGGCCCCCGCACAGCTGGATCACCTGCGTCCTTTCATCACTCGACTTGGCCTTCTTGACCGATTGAGAACGACAGGTAAAGATGTGCTTGAAGAGACCCCAATGGGGGCGGCAACCCAAGAAAGCCTCACACATGGAAATGAAAGCGGCAAGGTATACAATGGAGTTGGGAGTAAAGTGGTGGAGCTGCGCTCTGAAGAAGTTCAAGAAGCTCCGGAAAAAAGGATGGGGCGGCAGAGAAAACCCTCGATCGATGTGGTTGGCTAGGAGCACGCACTCACCATCGCGGTGTTGAGGTTCGATCTCTCTCCCCGGAAGACGCGCAGCCTCGTGGGGAATGACTCCCCCCTCGACCATGTCGTCGAGGTCCTCTTGCCGGATCACTGATGGCATCCAATCGCCCTGGATCCAGCCCTTGGGCAGAGCGGACCTTGAGGAGGATCCGCCCCGAGCAGATCTTTTCCCCTTCCCCTGCGCCGCTGCCTTCTTCACGCGCTCCAGAGCGGAGGTCTTGCCCTTCGTCATCGTCGCCGGCGAAGTCTCGCATGGGCCCGCTGCGCTGGGGCAAGAACGGAGGTGGCGGAAGGACTTGCGAAGGGAGAGAGGAAGAAGAAAGGAGGAGAAGAGAGCGCACTGCTTGGAAACCCTGAGCCGGCGATTTATAAGGGGCCGCTCCCGAGTGGCTGACTGGTAGGCCCAAACTATCCAGTCAAATCCCGCAGCAGATGCGCGCGCAGTACGTGGCGAAAAAGGCGATGCGGGGATCGAGGAGCTTCCGCTTTATCGCTTCCGATTACTGCGGCCGCTCCCGTCCCGCGCGCTTCGCAAAATCTGAAATCCCACGACATCCGCGGGCTGCAGAACAACTTGTCAAAACGGAAGACCCCGCCCACGCCGACGCTCGGTATGTCACAAATAAAGAAATTCACTCGACAAAAGGCCTGGAATGGATCAAGGCGACTGAAAAAGGTTGGCAACGTCATCCATGACGATTGACTCAAAACGAGGCACTCACATAGCCCAAAGAACCAGTCGGAAAGATCTCCAACTCTTTCCCCACTCTAACCTCGATCCATTCGGGGGCTAATGATGAAGCCATGTACCTAGGGTAGGGGCACGGACCTGTCCAAGGAGCCCTACCCTAGGACATCCCTAGGAGAAGTCACCTTTCAATCGACTTGAAGGTATCCCACTCGACGGATTCAAGACACTCGACCAGAAAGCTATCACTCGACCATGAAGCCAACCACTCGACCGCCAGGAGACCTATAGTCACTCCGCAGGCAAACGGTCAGCTATTAAGTAGTCTTTATGGTCATTATAGCACTTTATTAGGGGCGTTACCAGTAACGCCCGACCTTAAATGTACCTGAAAACCCTGCATTACTGAGGGCAGGAGGGGGCCGGCGAACTCTATATAAGCCACCCCCCTCCTCAGTATGAAGGGTTCGCACCCCTGTTATTCACACGCCAGTAATCCAGTCGACCGCCTCCGGGCACCGAGACGTAGGGCTGTTACTTCCTCCGCGAAGGGCCTGAACTCGTACATCTTGGTGTGTGTACAACTTCCCAATAGCTGAGATCTAGCCTCTCCATACATACCCCCCTACATCACTGTCAGAGTTAGAACCATGACAGCCGGGGCATCCCCAAGCTTAGGCTCTTCTACTCCTTATTCATTCATCCATCATAAAATAACCCAAAACTTGAAAATCTCAATCACACAAAACTTAAAAAACCTTTGTGAGATCCGTTAGTATAAAATAATAAATCACTACTATAAGTGCTGTATCAAACCAATTTATATTTTGTTGTTGCATTATATCTACTATATTCCAACTTTTCTATGGAAAAACTCATCAAATAAAACCATAGAGCCATCAAAATAAGCACACAACACAAAGAAAACAGAATCTGTCAGAACAGAACAATGTGTAGCAATCTTACTATTTCGAATACTTCTGTAACTCCAAAAATTATGAAAAATTAGGACAGCCTGAGAAATTTGTATATTGATCTACTGCAAGTGGAGTGGGTATTTTATCGCTCCCTGGATATAAATGAAAATTATTTTCGCGAGCACAAAAGTTTCTGTTTTTTCCAGCAAGATCAAACAACTATCACCCAAGAAGATCCTAAAGGATTTACTTGGCACAAACACTAACTATAACATAAAGAACACAATCACAACAGTAGCACAATTGTGCTAACACTCAAAAACAGGAAGCAAAAAGCAAAAATAAATTTTATTCATTGGGTTGCCCCCAACAAGTGCTATAGTTTTACGCCCTTAGCTAGGCATAAAGCAAGGATCTAAGTTTTGTCTTTCGAAGTTTTGGCAACTTTTTAAGGCTTTTCTCAAACCCGAGAGGCTCTTTACGCTTCCCTAAATTCTCCAGAAAAGAAACCATCTTTAGATCCAAAATATCCAATCGCTTATTGCAAAGAGTAATCAAGGTATTCATGCGATTGATACTACCATTGAGGTGTTTGATGGGTTCATTATATTTATGTATTTCAACCATATGTTTATGCAAATCACCAAGTTTGTCAAACATTTGAACTCCCTCAAGGGTGAAAGAAAACCCCTTCTTTTGAGGTGGAACTCCCAAAATTCCTTCTAAAATTTCATAGGCAGCATTGGCATCAAGCTCAATAAAATTCCCTTTAGTGGCAAAATCTAGGAGTTGTCTATGATGCAAAGAAAATCCTATGTAAAAATTACAAAGCAACACCTTAGCGCCCCTTTTAAATTTAAAATACGATACGATTCCATAAGCCTATACCAAGCATCTTTCAATTTTTCTCCTTGTCTTTGTTTGAAGTAAAGAACTTCAAAATCTAGTGACAAAGGAGGAGTAGGAACGCTAGCCATCAAGACTAGAAAGCAAGAGAACGACAAACGGAAAAGAGAGGCGAATAAAACGACAAACTTTTGTGAAGTGGGGAGAGGAAAACGAGAGGCAAATGGAA
Organism: Triticum urartu; assembly: GCF_003073215.2. NCBI lineage: Eukaryota > Viridiplantae > Streptophyta > Magnoliopsida > Poales > Poaceae > Triticum > Triticum urartu. The sequence goes on along the minus strand of NC_053022.1, from coordinate 319,233,777 downwards.
AATAATGTAAATTACGAGGAGATGAGATTTGTGATTAGAAACCTGGTATATGTTGAAGATCCTCCCCGGCAACGGCGCCAGAAATTCCTTTTGATGTCGCTTGAAGCTATGTCGGTATTTCCCCAAAGAGGAAGGGCTGATGCAGCACAACAGTGGTAGGTATTTACCTCAAATATGAAACCAAGGTTATCAAACCAGTAGGAGAATCAAGCAACACAACGTAAAAAACACCCGCACACAAATAACAACTTCTCGCAACCTGACGTGTTAAAGGGCTTGTCAATCCCTTCCGAGGTACGGTGCCTCAAGATAGGCAAACGGACGTGAGGTAAATTTGTAGTAGATTGATAGATCAAACACCAAATAAATAAATAAATAAGAATAAATTGTAGCAAGGTATTTTTGGATTTTTGGTTTAGTAGATCTGAAAATAAACGCAAATAAAAATAGATCGCAAAGGCAAATAATATGAGGAAGAGACCCAGGGGCCGTAGGTTTCACTAGTGGCTTCTCTCGAGAAAAATAGAAAACGGTGGGTGAACAAATTACTGTTGGGAAATTGATAGAACTTCAAATACTCATGACGATATCCAGGCAATGATCATTACTTAGGCATCACGTCCAAGATTAGTAGACCGACTCCTGCCTACATCTACCACTATTACTCCACAGATCGACCGCTATCCAACATGCATCTAGTGTATTAAGTTCATGGAGAAACAGAGTAATACAATAAGAACGATGAAATGATGTAGACAAGATCTATCTATGTAGAGATAGACCCTGTCGGCGTCCTGGGAACGGGGGTACCCAGACTCGCCTGCCTGCGGCCCATGGCGTGGCTCCTCCAGCGGCCTGGTACGGCACATCATCTACGGCAATAACCCAAGACCTTCGCGAGGGGCCAAACCTCACGGGGCGGACGACGTCAAGACCTCCCTGGGGATAGCCTCACTAGGCTGGCTCCCAAGGAGCGGAGATATCTATGCAAGGGGCACCTCACGAGGTTCACGTGACGTGAGCCATGATGACCAAGGCCAGGCGGGCGCCAGCGGGCGCATTGTATCAGCTTCCTCTTTGGTGCTAAAGAGCCAGGCACATGCGGGGAGTCCCGAGGCGTCAAGCAAATGTTTCCTTATCGGTGCAACATGACCAAGGCCAGCAGGACGGCAGGGCGGTGGTCACCGCGGAGCCCACAATAGCATCACACTAGAGCCTTTGGCAGGCGAAGACCACCTTTTGTCAAGATAGCTTGTAGTAGTTTCCCCCTTCAAACTTGGCCGTTGTTGGATCCCTTGCCTCCTAACATTTGGGAAGAGGACCAGGGCCTCTATAAATAGGGCTAGCCACCATGGTAGCAAAGGAGAGAGTTTTGGAGACCATCCACACACACACACCAACTCATCGAGCTCAAGAACACCTCTCGTCAGGAGGCAGTTCATCCATTGTACTAGTTCATGCTCAGCCCTTGAGGCAATTCACCACCACCACACTAGAGTAGGGTATCACACCACAATGGTGACCCGAACCAATATAAACCTCTGTGTCTTGTGTTCCTTGGGTTGGTCAAGCTAGGTCGTGGGATCGACAAGCGAGTGAACTAGAGGGGAGGAATACTTCGTGCGCAACCCTGTGTTCGAACCTCAAGGGTTAGCCGGAACCCACAATCCGACATTTGGCGCGCCAGGTAGGGGTGCGCCGAAGCTTCTTCTCCGTCGATCAACCCGCCGTCGCCCGACGGTTCTGATGTCGGACGATCCAAGGACCCATGCCGACCACTGGGCGGCCTGGCCCGCCCGAGCGCCGCCATCCGCCCAACAAGACCTCAACTCCGCGCTCCAGGCGGCCCATGCGCCGCCCAACGCCTGCGGGCACGGGCAGCGGGGGACGGCACCCACCGACCTCGCGCAGCGTCGCACGCGCGCAGCCGCGCGATCCTCATGTTACGTTGCGGCCACGACACCGCACACCCAACGGGAACAGGCGAACATGCGAGCCGCACTCCTCGTGGCACGGGAGCTGCTGTGGTGTAGATTGGTGGAGAGCGGCCGCGATGCACTACTAGAGCGAGTTGCTGAACTTCTGGATGCCACCTACAGAGGTACGCCGCCTTTTTGCTCCTTGGCCACACCCCAGGTTGTGGCAGAAGCGCGCGCGAGGCCCTGGCGAGCTCGCGCGCCCCCTAGAGCATCAGGGGGATCAGATGACATCAACACGGGCCTTGGCACGGGCCGCCTTGCCCCGACCGCGCCATCACTAGGAGGGATGAGCGCCGGTGGCCCGCCGCGAGGGCGTGCCGGGATGCCACACAACGGCCACCAGGGCCATAGGCCGCAACTGGCGGCTCAAGGCGTGGGGCACCTGGGTGGCGGTTCCGGGGAGGTGACCGCGGACGCCTACATGCCTCGCATGGTGAATCTAGAGTACCTGCCGGGGGAAGGCCCCGATCCGTTCCCCGAACCAGGATGGGCGGCTAGAGGGCCCAGGCGCAGGCCTTCCACGAGTTGCCTAAAGGCTTCGCCGACCCCCTCAGCGACGACAACGGCGGGGTACAACCGATATATCAGGAGCAAGCTTATGCTATCCCTAAACTGCAGGAGAACTAGGCTCCAGTAGCAGTTACAGACCCCAGGGCAGTGGCCCTGCCCCCGGCAGGAGTGGTGCTCTGGGAGTTACGCGGGAGAGGCCTGGAGCCAAGCCCTCCCCCATGCCATACGGAGCGAGGTGTTGCACAGAGGTAGGTCCTCTGGGAAGTGCCGACGAGCCTTCCCCCTCGGCAGAGGGCCCGTGGTTGCCGAGGGTGCCGCTAGCGTCCCCATTGCCCCTTGGTCTCGTCCTGGTTTTCGGACGCCCCAACGATGGTCGGGGGTGGCGCAGGGCGGGGCCCTCGCCTGGCGATATGAAGTAAGGCTCACGCCTGTGAAGATCTCTGCTCATGACACTCTCACGTAATAATGAGTGGGGCTGTACACGCCCCGGAGTCTCCGAAGTGCCGCCCTCGGGCCTCGGGGGCTCCCGCCCACGTCCTAGTGGAAGCACCATGCTCCGCTTTGGCCGTCGACACTGTCCCCCAATGACTATGCTCACAACCAGTGAAAGCACTTAGCTCCGCGCTGGTGGGAAGACAAGAAGACTAGCTAGGTGCCGGACGCGGCCATTCGCTCTCATCCCCTTTTTTTGTAGCTCGATTTGCTGCCTTTTGGATTTGAACTTGGAATCTAATTTTTGTTGTCAAGTTGGGGGAGTCTTCTTGCTCGAGTGAGTTTCTTGCGTTTTGGTTGCATGCTCTGTTTCGGGACTTGCGCCTGCCGCCCCTTCCCCTGCGAGCGCCTCACGAGCGGGGGCTGGGCGTGGTATGCGCACAACGACTGTGCTCAGGCGGGCCCAGATGGCCCCGACCTCCCCTCAGGACCAAGAGCACAATAGCCGCAGGACCATTGTGCGCACACCCTGCCGAGGACTGGCACTCACTCCTCGCGAGGCCCTCTTAGGCAGACCAGCAGGCTCCTTGGGAAATCTAACCCTCGGGAATCCCCGGGGGCCCCCTCTCGGGAGCAAGGCGCGTCGACAACCACAAAACTAGTTCAAGGCCTGTTGGGACAAGGTAAATTACAGCAGCAGAGCCTGTTGAGGGGCTCGTGCACTTACGGAAGTGCGTTCAAGTCTAGCCTAGAAAGAAAATATAACAGTAATTTACTTACACGAGGGGCTCCCCCTCCAAAATGCTCTCACGCCTCTAGAGGCCGTGTCCAAGTCTTTACTTGCAGGCTAACACAAAGGAGCGCGAGCTCAATTGGACATGTCATTCGCGGCATCACTCGAATCGCTCTCGTACCCACTGCTGGCGCTGTCGCTGGCGTCATCTTCACCGTCATCAACCACGCTGCCTTCGTCCGCCACGACCACCGCCGCGTCGTCCTTGGTGGTGAAGGCCTTGACCAGAGCGTCCACGTTATCGTCCACCCAGCGCGCCAGGTTGTCTCGGATGGCCCCGGGCACTGGGGCGATGGCTGCGTCGAAGTCGAAGTGGGGATTGATGTTCTGGAGATGGCTGAAGACGTGGGAGAACATGCGCCCGAGGAGGCCTCAGATCCTCTCTTCTACTAGCTCGACAGCCCTCGCGGCCTGGTCCTCCAGGTGCATCACGACATCGGTAAAGAAACGGAGATGACTGGCGTAGTCTTCCGCATGGGGATGAGGGGCGCGCTCTTCGTAGATGGCGCCCAGTGCCCGGTTGTCCCTCACTCTGAGGGCCTGGAGCATGGGAGTGTGCTCGCGCTGCAACGTTTCCGATGACACGCCTCCTCCCGGTTCTGCTGCGCGAGGGACGCGGCAACATCAACCTGCTGTTGGAGCGAAAGCAGTTTAGCATGGGCAGAGGTCAGCTCGACCTGGGCAGAGGTCAGGGCTGCTGCGGCAGCCCTCTCATGCCGCTCCGCCTCATCCAGCCTTGACCTAAGGGTGGTAGCCCTGCCTTCAGCCTTGGCCTCCAGGAGCTTCAAATTCAGGTCGTGCTCATTGGCAAGATCCGTGCGAGCCTTCGCCACCCTGCGGTCGACCTCCTCCTGGATCCTAGCCTGGCGCGCGTTGATGGCGTCTTCAGCAAGGGCAACTTGGCGCTCCCTTGTCTCCAACCGTTCAAGCCCGAGGCTGCGCTCCGAGGCCTCCAGCAGCAGCGCCTCCTCGTGCTCCAGGATCCCCTTCTCTTTGGAAGGTGCCCTCCTCATCGACGCCAAGGCGGTTCTGCGCGCATCGACCTACTGCTCCAAGGTAGCATTCAGGACCTGGAGCTCTCGTTCACGCTCCTCGGTGACCTCGCGACGGCGATCGGCCTCCCTAGCCTCCTCCAAGGTCATTGCGGTAGTACCGCCCGGGTGGAAGTACCGCACACAGGGCGGTAGTACCGCTCTTCCAGCGGTAGTAAAAAAGTACTGCCGCGATGGAAGCGGTAGTACCGTGCCGTGGGCGCAGCTGTGCAAGCACATGAGCAACCCATCTCCAGCGGTAGTACCGTGGCTTGCCACGGTAGTACTGCACAGCCAAGAAAGTGCACGTTTCGACAAAAGTAGAAAAACACGGCCTTTGCAATGCAATCTTCAAGCAACCGGACACGCAAACAAGTACACATGTGGCAACTCAAACACAAACATGGCTCAAAAGAAGGCAAAAGACAACGAGGGCCAAACACGAACCAAAACCTCTCAAAGAGAGAGGGCGGTGTCCGGAGCCACCTATGTTCACTACAAAAAAATACACTTCCGTGATGATACGTGTTTGTCATAGTAAGTCACGTTTTTTGTCATGCATGTACATCCACGATGATTTTATGACAGAATCAAGATAGTCATACCTGTGCGATCGTAGAAGTGTTCCATGACAATACCAAAATTATCATCACGGAAGTGTCCACTTCCATGACGATAAATGGCGCATCATGGAAGTGCTTTCGTCAAGGGTAACCGATACATGGCATCCACTGTAACGGGTTGCCGTTAAGCTATCAGGTTCCGGTTTGGATCTGATAACCCGTTAACAGCCCAGACCAATGGGGATTTTCCACGTGTAAAATCATCATTGGCTGGAGGAAACATGTGCTAGCTCAACGTTGGGACAGATGTCATCCATTCATTGGACCGCAGGCGCCTATGATACGTTGACACATGGCACAACCCAACAAAGGCCCATTCCTGTGAAATGGTCGGCCCGTTTGACTTGGTCAAAAGGTAGCGGGTCGGCCCATGGAAAGCCTGTTAACGACTTGTTCGCATATAGCCCATTTACAGCCCGCTAACCTAGGGCCCATTACGGCCTATCTGAATTAGGCCTAGTAGCGTCATCTGGGCCATCCAATATGATTCCAGCCCGTTTTAACTTCCGGCCCATGTATGGCCCATGACGTCTTTTGGCCCATATGAGGCCCTTTGTAACTCTTGGCCCATTAACAACCAGTGGTGAAACTGGCCCATAATTAACAATGTATCACTTTATACCCATTAACGACCCATTATTCCATTGGGCCATTTCCAGCCCATGTTATTTTCGGCCTTCTCAGGGCCCATTTATTCTTGGGCTCATTTCCAGCATTCGGTTACTTACGACCCGTTACTGTCCTTTTCTGCTTGTGGGCCAAATTCAGCCTGTGGTTACAGTCAGCCCATTTGTGGCCCGTTAATCCGTTGGGCCGTTTTCATAGCGTCATCAAATACGGCCGATTAACGACAACCCGTTATGGTCGGCCCATGAACGGATGATTCCAACTCTAGCCTGTTTATGGCCTATAATGCGATTTGTTATTGGCCCATGTTTGGCCAATCGATCATACGGCCCGTAGAAGGCCCATTGATGATACGGCCCGTAGAAGGCCCATTGTTTCTATGGCCCATAGAAGGCCCATTGTTTCTACGGCCCATAGAAGGCCCATTGTTTCTATGGCCCGTAGGAGGCCCAGGGTCACTACAGTAAATATGTAGCCCATGGTTATTGTGGCCTAATTTTAAAGAATAAGTTATTGTGGCCACTAGCAAACCGCGAAAAAAGAACTGCACTGACTACAAGTAAACAAATAAACAAGAGAACAAGGAAATAAACAAGCAAGCAACTTATGCCAGGCTATCACGACTATTACACATATTACATCCACTGGGCATCAAAGTTCGTCACCAGTGCAAATATAGGGAACAAAGCAGCATATCACATACAATGGTTGTCAAAGTTGGCGACTAGTGCAAATAAACGCCGCAACGAAACAAGTCCAGAACTAAAACCAGTTCAGAAGAGCTCAAGAAACAAAATCCTGGGTACCCATAATGCTGGCAAGATGCTTAGCAAGCTTATTAACTTTCTCTTGTTTGGCGCTTAAATCCTCCAGTGCTTGCTGTTGCACCAGAAAGTATGCATCTGAATTCTGCAGGGACTTCCTCAGTCCTTCGACTTCCTATCGCATAACATCTGATCGATATCTTTCAACTTGAAGTTGAGACTCAAGAAGCCGAACTGATTCAGGCAGCGAGTTCGACGAGCCGATGCCAGCAGTAGTAGCCAGTAACTTGAACACTACATCAAGACATGACTTTGGGGTTGTCTCAGTGTCTTCAATATAGTTTTTATTAGCTTTCTTGGAGACCAACAGGGATGTCTCACTATCTTGAACCTTATCTACATTACTTCCTTTACCATTGCATAACGGGGTACTCTTCTCCAATATTTTATCTGCATTCTAAAAGAGAAACAAACAAGCACATCACAGGTTTACCATGTTGTATATGAAATTCATTTTGGTAAACCAGTTCAGTAGTAAGGTGGACAGGATAACAACATGAAACAAACATATATCTATGTAGTATGGTCATTGTATGGTCTATATAATTCTAGTTTATGTTGCCAAATCAAGATAGAGATAGTTCAAATCATATCTATTTAAGACAAAGCAGCATAGACAGAATATAAGTGTGGGAAACTACACAACAATAACAACACTTGTAATGTGCATGGCATGAGAACATAACTGTTTATTCAATTGAAACTGAAATCAACATAGAGCAAGTTACAACAGCAAACACGTTAAAGAAACAGGTTTAAAACATACCTGTTGCGCCATTGGAGTTTCAATTGCATCCCTAAAATTTGAAATTAGTTGGTATGAGTAAATATAGTGATTCAAGAGCAAAGGAGTATGAACCATAGCTACGGAACCTAACCTGAGAACAATTCTTCTTCTGCTTTAAGCGTTGACTTGGGGTTCGGAGTGGTGGTCCTCGTGCTTTGGGCACTGCAGTTGCCTTACTAACTGCTCGTGTTTGGGTGCTCTGTGGTGGAGACGGTGCTATGTCAACTGGAACTGGATTACTATCTGCTGGGGTTAGAAGGGGTATAGCTAGTTCTCTGTCCAACTGGGTATGGGTACAATCTGCGTGAGTCTGGGTTATGTGTGCTGGGGTTGGTTCTTGGGCAAGTACAACCATGGTTCTATCTGCATCGACAGGTAGCATGATCTTTTCTGAAGACCGTGTTTTTACTCCCACAGATACTGCCGTCACCCCCTCCAATTCAAATGCCTGATAAATAAGAAAAGTAATTGAATGTACAGACATTGTAAGATAGACAGGTGCAATGGATAGTAGGGAAGAAAACATGGCATGAAATAATTCAAATTTATGTTGTCTAACCAAACAGAATAGCATGACATAATTTCACATATATGATGGTGTAAGTGCATCTAGTGCCACCCCTAGTTGGTTTTGGAGTATTGACGGCAAACCTAGTTGAGGGACTAATGTGTTTGTGAGAATTGCAGGAAAACACAGGTAGAAGTCCCTCATTGATTCGGTTTCACTACCAGAGATGACCCATAAAAATGTACGAAGACATTGAAGACAATGGTGGTTTATGAAGATATTCATATTGAAGACAATGACATGAGAAGACTCCCTATGAAGCTTTTGGAACTCGAAGACCTAGATCCTTCGTAGTTTTATTTCATTCATGTTGTGTCATAGGAACCACCGTACTGTTAAGTGGGGTCGAAGAGAACCAGTCAGAATGACTGAAGTGATGCCAAATTCAAATCCTATGTCTTCGAGCGAAGACTATGAGAGAAAATCTTGTCCAGAGTCAGACAAGTCAGCTTTACTTGTAGCCCAAGTAAAGTTGCCGTGTGAGTTCGAAATCCGACCGTTGGTACACGTGTCAGTTCCTTAGTGACCCAGGGTCATTTTGGACAGATCAGGTCGGGTTGCCAAGTGGCTATAAATAGTCCACCCCCCCACAACCTTAAATGGTTGGCTGCTCAGATTTCAGTGCACGGCTTTTGTCGTTTGAGAGCAACCCACCTCGAAGCATTTGAAAGAAAAATTCCCAGTGAGGAGAAAAGCCCTAACCACCCAGAGCCAGAGTAAATTGGGCATCACTTAAGTCTTCGTGTCTGTGTGATCTGAAGACTTATTACACTTGAGGACTGTGCAACCTCCAGACGGTTAGGCGTCGCGTTCTGAGCATCCAAGAGAAATTGTGGATTGCCAGTGAACGAGGTCTGTGAAGGTTTGGGAGTCTACCTTGAAGACTTACCAGAGTGATTGGGCGAGGTCTGTGTGACCTTAGCTCAAGGAGAAAACGGTGAGGACTGGGTTTCTTGGACTGAGTGTCCTTGACTGGGTGTCCGGGACTGTGTGTCCTTTGGTTTAAATACCTAGCCGCTCCAACCAGACGTACAGTTGTCACAGCAACTGGAACTGGTCCAACAAATCATTGTCTTCAATGTGTCACTGGTTTCATCTTCACTTCCCTTCACTTACAGTTATTCATTGTGAAGCCATTGCATGCTTGCTTTATCTTTTGTCTTCACAACATGAATGCATGATCTGTTCGGCTTCATAACTTCTTCCTACTTGATCCTTATTACACTGAAGCTGTTTGTCATTGCGCTTTCACTCTATTGAATACATGACCATGGCTGGTCTAGTGTAATCTAACTTCCGCTGCATAGTAATAGGCATAATCTTCACTGTTTGTCTTCATAACTCTCACGTTTTGAAGACTTTCATAAAAATTGCCTATTCACCCCCCCTCTAGTCGATATAACGCACTTTCAGATGGCTAATTAAATAGGATAGCATGGCACAATTTCACATGTATGATGGCTAACTAAACATGATAGAATGACATACTTCAAAATATGATGACTATGTAAACATGATGACATGATATTACTATACAATGTGTCTATTAAAGTGGTTGGCATGCCATAATTCACAAACATGCCGTCGATGGAAACATGATGGCATGATATAATTCATGGATAGAATGACATAATTCAAAATATGATGACCATGTAAACTTGATGAGATGATATAACTATATTATGTCTTTAGAAAATGGGTTGGCATGCCATAATTTAGATACATGCTGTCTATGTAAAAATCATGGCATGATATAATTCAAGTATATGATTTATATACTAAGCAAGTGAGCAGAGGGCAATCGCATATATGATGTGTCAACTAGGGAGATGACATTCAATATTGTGTATATGATGTAAAAACTAAGCATTGCAATACAACATATGGATGAATGAGTAATATAACCCTGCCAAGTTTAAGCATAAACCTCAGGGGGATAATAGGACTGGTCATCTGCCTCTGAATCCTCCTCTGAGGAGCTATGTGTAACCAACAAGATATCTGCTTCAACAGGTAGCATTGTCTGCTCTGAAGACCTTGTTTTCACTCCAGATTTCTCCATCACCAATTCAAATGGCCGTTGCACAGTAAGATCAGTTGAATATACAAACATCATCGACAAATTCAATGAGAAATACAAAAAAAGGATGACACAATATAATTCACATATATGACGCTTGGCTAAACAACATGGCATTGCATAAATCACATATATAATGCCTTGCAAGAAGATAGCATTGCATAATTCACATATATAATGTCTTGCGACAAGATGGCATTGCATAATTCACATATATGGTAATTAGACACTAAACAGGTGGCATTCACACAAAGCATGTCTAAACTAAGCAAATGACATAGCAATGCAAGACACCATACGCACAATATGAGCAACATAACCCTGCCAATTTAGAGCATGCATCTCAGGGGGAAATAGGACTGGTCATCTGTCTCTGAATCCTCCTCTAAGGAGCTATCCATAACCAGCAAGACATGTGCTTCGTTAGATAGCATTGTCTGCTCTGAAGACCTTGTTTCCACTCCATATTTTTCCATGACCGTGTTGAATGGCTGATGCACAGGAAGAGTAATTGAATGTACTAAAATTGTTACAAATTTATTTCATAATAAAAAAATGATGGCATGATACAATTCACATATAAGATGACTGGCTAACCAGGGTGGCATTGCAAAATTCACATATATGATGCCTGGCTAAACAAGATGGCATTGCATTATTCACATATAGATAAAGAAACTAAACATATGGCATTCACACAAAGCATGTCTAAACTAAGAAGAGGACATATTTGATGTATAAAGTAAGCAATGCAAGGCACCATATGCATGATATTACCAACATCAGCATGCCAAGTTAGAGCGAAGATCTCAGGGGGTAAATATGAGTGGTCTTCTCCTTCTAAATCCCCGTCAGAACATTTATCTTCCTCTTGATTACAATACGAAATGGGTGGAGGGGGGCTGCGTTTGCGCCCACCATGGAGCAACGTCTGCATGAAATTTTATTGCCACGCAAGGCTCGTCTCTTTTGCTCTACATGTTCAGTTCCATTGTGTACAATAACTGACATGCATAGGAATAAAACATATTGAGATTATGTAAGGAGTGATGCACAAATCGAGAGTGATTATAGCAAACTGTGGATAGACCCAAAACCAATGATAGTAGACAGATAATAGCTTTAGTTAAAAAATACAGATAATTGCTCCTTTAATGTTTGTTTGCACCCAACATGAAACTCATAGTAAATACCCGAGATTAACTAGATAGTAGACAGACAGTACTGATTGCTGCCCCAATATGTGCCCCACAACCATTTAAAAACTCAAGTTTCAGCATTAATTTGGACCTGAATCAGAGTCTAATAGGTGAACATGACGATAAAGTAGAATGTCATCATATTAAGCGATGCATAACGTATGTAGACGCGGAAGAGTGCGACCTCTCTTGCGGACCCGTGTAGTCCTCAAGGCCAGCTCAGTTGATGATGGTAATGCAGTTGTCGTGGCTGCCGGCAGCGGGGAAGAAGATCTGAGGCGGCAAAAGATAGTCTAGAGGCATACTAAGGCATAGCCTAGTGGTGGGAAGGGGCTGATGCCTTCCCACCCACCCAGGTTCAAGGCATGGTACTTGTAATTTGGGTTTGTTGCACCAATTATACTGTAAGGGGTTCCCTTATAGTCTTTATGTCAAAAAAAAAGACAGTCTAGAGAGCGGATCCCTCCTGTGGTGAACCCTTCCGTCGTTGGAGCAGCTGAGCTGGGGTGGAACATAACACAACAGGAGCGAGACAAACCACATAAGGATTTCTTTTACACATATCTGTAATAGAAGTAATTGTGTAAGGGCTTGTTTGAATTTGAGGATTCTAACAATGCAGGGATAGGAAATACACATGAATAGGATAGGAATGCACATGCAAAACATATAATTTAAAAACACATGATTTCTGTCAATCTGGGTGTTTGGTTCACAAGAATTGGAAGATCGCAGGATGCAAAGAAGCATGGTGAGATTAAGTCAAACCACAAGAAAATGTACGGTTATAATGCTATTATGCTACTATCTCTTAGACTTGTGCTTCATGAATAGGAATTTGAAAAGGAGGACAAGTGGATATTAAAATTCTTGTGGTTTTTCTTTCAAGGAGACATTAAAGGAACAAATCCTACAGTTTTCCTTTGCTCCATTCCTTTGAACCAAATGCATGAATAGTAGTACCATAGGAAACTTTCCAATTCCTATGTTTTCCTTCACTTCTCCTTTCAAGCACTGGCGATTCTAGTAGGCAGGCTTGAGTAGGGAAAAGCCTAACTCAAAAAATGTTTTTGTGCTACGTATACTACTTTGGACCCAGGCCACTGCCTACTAGCTCAACTCCCAGGCCCATCTACAAATGCACAACTCAAACGTGTAGACATAAATAATGATGGTGTTCAAGAGAGTCCATCATGGATAGCTAAGTTGCCTGGTACCTCACTGCTTGTCATATGGTAGTAGAAACTAATCGTATTTCACGTTACTATGTGTGCTCAGTGGACAATATATATAACATGTAGAGTAAAAAAGAGATGCAACAAGTGTACAACCTCTTTGGCGAAGCCATGTCGATCTCAGCGTGATTGGGTAGGTCGGCGAGGATGCTCTGGCTGATTTGGCTGTCGGAGGAGGGGAAGAAGATCTTAGGCGTATGAAGATGGAGCCCGGGGTACTGCTCCGCTGTGATGGAGGGTTTCATCGTTGGAGCAGCTCCGGTGAGTTGTATGACGGCGAGGCTAAAGCAGGACAAGAGAGACAACATTAACCTGAGTGGAATTCTAATAGCATCTCCAATAGATGACGTAAAATACATAACCACAAAGTGCTAGATGTAAAATATGTCGGATCTCGTGTTCCAGCAAAACCCTCAAGGTTTGAACACTGGGGTGCGCGCGAAGATCTCCCCCTACCGATCCACATCCTAGCTTCGCTAAGATCTGATGGGCTAACTCGACGAACTCGCAACACAAAGGACACAAGATTTATACTGGTTCGGGCCACCGTTGTGGTGTAATACCCTACTCTAGTGTGGTCTGGTGGATTGCCTCTTGGGGTGAGGATGAACAGTACAAGGGGAAGAATAGCCTCTTGAGGCGAGGTGTTCTTGTGCTAGGTGGGTGTGAGGATGAGCTGAATGAGTTCCAGGCCAGTTTTCTCCTACTGTGGTGGCTAATCCTATTTATAGAGGCCCTGGTCCTCTCCCCAAATATTGGGCAGGAAGGGAGCCAACAATGGACAATTTGAAAGGGGACAACTAGTATAGCTTATCCTAACAAAAGCAGTCTTCGCCTGCAAAAGGCTCTGGTGGTGATGCCGCTTTGGGCTCCATGGTGACCTCCGTCTTGCCGTCCTGCTGGTCTTGGACTCGTTGCACTGATATGGAAACCTTTCCTTTACGCCTCGGTACTCCGCGCCTGCGCTTGCTTTCTTAGCACCAAAGAGGAAACAAGGACACTGTGTGCGCTGGCACCCGCCTAGCGTTGGTCGTCATGGCTCACGTCACTGGAACCTCGCGAGGTTTGTCTTTCCTTGGACTCTCTGCCCCTCGCGAGCCAGCCTGGTGAGGCCGCTCCTGAGGAGGTCTTGTGTCGTCTGCCTCGCGAGGCTTGGCCCCTCGCGAGGGTCTTGAGTGCTTGTTGGTGAAGACGGGCCATACGGGCCCACTCGCAGAGCCATGCCTTGGGCCACACGCAGGCAAGTCTGGGGACCCCCGTTCCCAGAACACTGAAAGTAGCCCCCGGGCCCAAGCCGCGCTCGGGCTTGGCTTAGAGGCGAAGCCAAAGGGCAAGTACGGAACGCCACGGGCCCCAATAGCCTATGGCCTTGGTCGACGCGTGGTGGTTGATTGGATGTGGGCGTCTCCGCTTCCCCACGCTACCTTGGCAACTGCCCGACTTAACAAGTCCCTGCGACATGCAAGGAAAAAACCATCATTACATGTGATCGTGAGGGGTGCTGGTTGGCCTTCTCCTGCTATAAATGGGAGGGGGCGGAGCCCCCGTTGCCCATCTCTCCCCATTCCGCTTGCTTCTCCCCCTTTGCTCCATCACCTCCACCAATGGCGCCATCGAGGAGGTTCTCTGCCACGGAGAAGGGGAAGGCCCCTCATGAGGGGCCCCACTCTCCGGCGCCCAAGCATGGGCGCGGTCGTCCCCGCAAGCACACGCGACCCCCGCCGCGGCCCCCCGTTCTCGTGGTGGCACCGCTGCGCGTGGCAGGGGTCGCTCTGGTCGCGACAACCCTGTCGATGAAGGGAGATGTGCCGTGGTTGCGCGGCCTCCCCGGCCGCACTTCCACTCGGCGGAGGTGCTGCCGGAGTTCGTTGTCTGGTCGGAGAACCCAGCCGGCAACTAGCTTCAGCTCCCGCATTTCTTCATCGACGAGCTGCCAGCCTCTGGTCCAGGCGGGTTCTGGCTGCAGGCGGACGGTTGCTGCAGCAGGGCTTCTTGGGTCGCGGTCGAGGTCTTTGCCGCGGGCAATATAGCTCTGGCTCGTGGTTGGCAGACGTTCGCCCGTGCGCACGGCCTGGGCAGGTGGTGCACCCTCCATTTCAGGTATGACGGTGATGCGACCCTCTATGTGAGGGTGTTTGGGGAAGATGGTCGCCGCGCCGGGTGCTGCCCCGAGGTGAACGACAGCGAGGAGGTGCTCGGCCTTGGCGACGGTCATGACGAGGATGAGGGCGAACCCGCCCTTGGTTCCTACCACGTCTCGTCCAGCTATGGCGGCTCTTCCCTCGGTGACAGCTCCAGCAGTGGTGGTTACGACCGGCCGCCACGCCGCCGTGCCCGCTTCGAAGGCGGTAGCGGGTCGTCTCGTCGCTGCACCTCCGTGAAGCGCGAGGAGGGGTCCGGCTGAGCTCAGGACGGCGCGAGGAGCCTGCCCCGTGGACCGCTATAGGGGTAGGCGCCGCTTTTATTTTGTTCTTCCTTTCCTTGGTGCATCAAAAAGAAACCAGATTGGGCCCCAGAGGGGCGTGTATTGAACTATGATCTCAATCATTATGCTATGTTTGTTGTCTCTGTGTCGTGTCGTTATTTTGTGTAGGGGTAACTTAGCTTGGCATGTTTGGGGTAGCCTCCTCTTCACGAGGGACTTGCTTTCTAGTGCCTGCGAAGGTCCTCCTTGACTTGGCGGGTGCTAGCGAGCTGCAGAAAACTCGTTAGGAGGCTCGCTAGGAGGCTTATCATTCACCCGAGCCTTGACCCAGCGCTTCGTATCACGATACCCGAGGGGCACGGATTAGGAGAGGTGCGCCAGCTTGTGGGCTCGAACGAGGATGCCTCGCAAAAAATAGTCGAAAGGCAAAGAAAGGGAGAAAGGAAAAATGCTCGCGAGGTCGCCTGCCTAGCCCCCTCGCGAGGTGACAACACCAAATCAGCAAAGAACTCCGTAAGCAAATTTCCATAGAAAGAGGGCGAGCCAACTACGGAAAGCAAATGAAAAGCCGCATCCGACACCTAGTCTAGTCTTAAAGTCTTCTCACCAGCGCGGAGCTAAGTGCTTCCACTTGGACGAGGGAGGGAGCCCCCGAGGCCCGAGGGCGGCACTCCTGAGACTCCGGGGCGTGTACAACCCCACTCATTATTACGTAAGAATGTCACGGGCGGCGATCTTCACAGGCGCTGGGCCTTCTTCACAGGCGTTGGGCCTTTCTTCATGGGTAGAACTTCCGGAGGTGCTGGATGTTCCAGGCGTTCTGGATGGGTACCCTGTCCTGCGTCTCTAGGCGCGCGGCACCAGGCCTGGAGACATGGGCGACCTTGAACGACCCCTCCCACATGGGTGAGAGCTTATGCAGCCCTTCCCTGGAGAGCACCCGCCTCAGGACGAGGTCACCCACCTCGAGAGTCCTGGAGCGGACGCTGCAACAGTGGTACTACCGCAGCGCCTGCTGGTATCTTTCCGTCCGTAGTGCAGCTTCGTGGCGGCGTTCCTCCCCCAGCACGAGGTCCATCCCCCGCATGGCATCCTGCTGCATCTTATCAAACGCCAGGACCCGTGCGGAGCGATGCTTGACCTCGTGGGGGAGGACCACTTCTGCTCCGTAGATGAGGAAGAACGGAGTCTCGCCCGTTGACTTGGTGGCAGTGGTGCGGATTGACCACAACATGGACTGGGGCTCATCGTGCCAGCCCCTGCCGCAGGCTTCGAGCTTCTTCTTGAAGGTCCTGGTCTTGAGGCTCCTCAGGACCTCCGTGTTGGTGCATTCGACTTGTCCATTGCTCCGGGGGTACGCCACTGAAGTGTAGCAGATCTGCGTTCCAAGGTCAGCACAATATGTTTTGAAGAGATTACTGGTGAACTGTGAGCCATTGTCGGTGATGATGCAGTTAGGGACCCCGAATCGGCTCACGGGACCCTTGATGAACTTGACCGCATAATCGGCTGGGATGGTGCGGACGGCTTCCACCTCCGCCCACTTGGTGAACTTGTCGATGGCAACGTAGAGGTACCGGCAGCCCCCTGGCGCTCGAGGGAATGGGCCCAGGTGTTCAGTCCCCAGACAGCTCAACTGCGTCGTTGAGTGCCGTAGGCCAGTAGAATCCACTGCGGAATGCCTTGCCGACGAGGGTTCGTGACGACGAATGGTGCCTGCAGTCCCCGTCGTGTATGTCGGCTATCAACTCTTTCCCCTGTTCCCTGGAGATACAACGCAGTGAAACGTCATTTGGTCGCTTCCTGTATAACTCACCGTCCTAGATGCAGTATGCCGTGGCCTGTCGGGCCACACGCTCCACGTCCTCCTCCTTCTCCGGCAATGTCCCTTGCATCAGGTATTCCTTGAATTCCTTGGTCCAGCATCCCTCCTGGGGTTCGAGCGCCAAGAGTAGGTGTGCTCCCGAGGTCGGGCCACAGACTGGGGCTCCTGTGGCAGGCGGCTGCGGGAGTTCCTCCCGAGGCTGAGATGTTCTTCAAAGCGGTGGTGTTGCTGATGCTTGAAGAGCCGCTCCTCGAAGATGCCAGGCTCTTGGGGCTGCCGCTTGGATGCCCTTCTGGCGATGCCGTCAGCTTCCTTGTTGGTGCCACGGGGCACGTGCTGCAACTCCAGGCCCAGGAATTGCTTCTCCATCTTATGCACCTCCGCGAGGTATGCTTCCATGTGCTCGTCCTTCGGCTCGTATACCTTGTTGGAGAAGTTGACGAGGAGTTGCGAGTCGCCCCTAATCGTGAGGCTTTCACCTCCAGAGCTGCCGCAGCTTTCAGGCCAGCAATGAGGCCTTCGTATTCTGCGATGTTGTTGGAGACCTTCTCACCCTGCTGAATGCAGAGCTGCACTGCGTAGTAGAGCTTGTCCTGAGCGGGTGAGATAAGCACCGCTCCATCCCCCGCGCCCTGGTGTGCGAAAGCACCATCGGAATACATGACCCAACCGTCAGGCGCCTCACTTCCCGGCGAGAGGGACTGATCTTCACCTATTTCAAGCGCCGGGGAGTCCGTCCATTCTGCCACGAAATCAGCGAGTGCGGCTCCCTTGATGACCCTGGTAGTGCTGAACTCCAACTGGAATGCTTGCAACTTGATGTTCCACTCAGCGACCCTTCCAGCGGAGTTGGGGCTCCTGAGCACTCTCTCCAATGGGTAGGCTGAGACGACCTTGATGGGGTGGCCCTGGAAGTAGTGCCGCAACTTACGCGAGGTCACCAAGAGCGCGAGTAAGAGCTTCTGAGGCATGGGATATCGTGCCCTTGCATCCCGCAACACCGTGCTGGCGAAATACACCGGGTGCTCGATGAGAGCTGGCGCATTGGTGAGGCTCGTGTCTTGCGGAAGTTGGGGTGTCTCCTGAGGTAGTGGAACCCCCGACGCTTGATCGCTTGTTGGGACCTCGGTGGCGTCGTCCTGCCGAGCTTGGTCCTTTGTTGATGCTGCTACGGCTCTTGCGGCGCCTTCCTGGTCTTGCGTCATCTCGGCTGGTGGCGTAGCTCGGCGCGACATGCCTTTGGCTTGGTGCTCTTCCCGAACCGCCACCAGAGCTGCGCTGGCGGAGTACGGGGTGGCGGCAAGCACTACAAAAAAATACACTTCCGTGATGATACGTGTTTGTCACAGTAGGTCGCTTTTTTGTCATGCATGTACATCCATGACAAATTTATGACAGAATCAAGATAGAAATACATGTGCTGTCGTAGAAGTGTTCCATGCCATTACCAAAATTATCATCACGGAAGTGTCCACTTCCATGACGATAAATCGCGCGTCACAGAAGTGCTTTCGTCAAGGGTGACTGACACGTGGCATCCACCGTAACGGAACGCCGTTAAGCTATCGGGTCGGGTTTTGGATCCGATAACCCGTTAACAGCCCCGACCAATGGGAAATTTCCACGTGTAAAATTCTTATTGGCCGGACGAAACACGTGTCAGCTCGTCAGTGGGTTAGATAGGTGCCTATGATACGTCGACACGTGGCACGGCCCAACATAGGCCCATTCCTGTGAAAAGGCCGGCCCATTTGACTTGGTCAAAAGGTGGCGGGCCGGTCCATGGAAAGCCTGTTAATGGCCTGTTCGCATATAGCCCATTTACAACCCGCTAACCCAAGGCCCGTTATGCCCTATCCGAATTAGGCCCAGTAGCGTCATCTAGGCCATCCAATATGATTCCAGCCCGTTTTCACTTCTGGCCCATGTATGGCCCATGACGTCTTTCGGCCCATATGAGGCCCTATGTAACTGTTGGCCTATTAACGGCCCATGGTGAAACTGGCCCGTAATGAGCAGTGTATCACTTTACACCCATTAACGGCCCGTGGTGAAACTGGCCCGTAATGAATAGCGTATCACTTTATACCCATTAACGGCCTGTTATTCCGTTGGGCCGTTTCCAGCCCATGTTATCTTTCGGCCTTCTCAAAGCCCATTTATTCTTGGGCTCATTTGCAGCATTCGTTTACTTACGGCCCATTACTGTCATTTTCTGCTTGTGGGCCAAATTCAGCCCATGGTTACAGTCGGCCCGTTTGTGGTCCGTTAATACGTTAGGCCGTTTTCATAGCGTCATCAAATACAACCTATTAACGATGGCCCGCTACGGCCGGCCCATGAACGGACGATTCCAACTATAGCCCGTTTACGGCCATAATGTAATCTGTTATTGGCCCATGTTTGGCCAATCGATCATACGGCCCGTATAAGGCCCATTAATGATACGGCCCGTAGAAGGCCTGTTGTTTCTACGGCCCATAGAAGGCCTACTGTTTCTACGGCCCGTAGAAGGCCCACTGTTTCTACAGCTCGTAGGAGGCCCAGTGTCACTACAGTAAATATTAGCCCATGGTTATTGTGGCCTAGTTTAAAAAAATAGGTTATTGCAACCACTAGTTAACCGCGGAAAAAGAACTGCAATGACTACAAGCAAACAAATAAACAAGACAACAAGGAAATAAATAAGCAAGCAACTAACGCTAGGCTATCACGGCTATTACACATATTACATCCACTGGGCATCAAAGTTCACCACCAGTGCAAATATAGGGAACAAAGCAGCATATCATATACACTGGCCGACAAAATTGGCCACCAGTGCAAATAAACGTGGCAGCAAAACAAGAGCATAACTGAAACAACTTTAGAAGAGCTCAAGAAACGTTATCCTGGGTATCCACCATGCTGGCAATAAGCTTAGCAAGCTGATTAGCTTTGTCCTGTTTGGCGCTAAAATCCTCCAACGCTTGCTGTTGCACCAGAAAGTATGCATCTGAATGCTCCAGGGACTTTCGCAGTCCTTCCGCTTCTTGTCGCAGCACAGCTGATCGATGTCTTTCAGCTTGTAGTTGAGACTCAAGAAACCGAACTGATTCAGATAGTGAATTTGAATAGCTTGTGCAAGCGGTAGTGGCCAGTAACTCCAACAGTAAACCAAGACAGGATGTGTCACTATCCTAAACTTTATCTGCATTACTTCCTTTACTGTTGCTTAATAAGGCACTCTTCCCCAATATTCTGTCAGCATTCTAAAAGAAGAAACAAGCAGACACATAACAAGTTTAGCATGTACTAGTATATGAAACTCATTTCGGTGAACTAGTTCATTAGTAAGGTGGACAGGATTAAACTACCAAGTCTTCTATTGCCAAGTACTAGTACATAATAAAAGCATCAAACAAACATATATCTATGTCCTATGGTAGCAATGGAATCTTAAATTAGAACAGTTGTTCTTCAGGTTTAGGCACTTGTTCTACATGAACAGAGCACAGTAAGACGCAAGAATATAATACTTAAAAATAGAAAATGAGCTCATAGACCTTACCACATTCTTGGTTCGGGACCAGTACAGAACAAGGCGTTCCCAGTCATCGTCCAGTAAATGTGTCTCAGGAGAACGTAAGGGAATTTGATGAGTTTCTTTGCTGGTGAAGTACGTTTTCTTCAGGTAATTCTGATACTGCCACCAAGCATTCTTGAAGATAGCAGAGGTATTAGCACAGGTTACCTCATCCCGAGTTTCCAAATCGGTCCTTCTCTATAGAGAAAAATGGGAAAATTTGCTGTATTATAACCATCATGGAGGTAGGATGTATGGGACGAAGCAAAGTAATTGCCATGAATAACATTACTTACACATAACTCCTGGACAAACACCTACAACTGGCATTTACTTCATCTTCAGTATAATATTTCCAAGATGAGAAGATACGCACATACGATTTAACAACATCAAATGCGATAGATGCTAAACTACGACTAGCTGGTTGTGCTTCCTCCACAGGAATAAGCATACTAACTGGTGGAGTTGGGGTTCACCGTGATAGTACTGGCCCTTTGGGCACTGGAGCTGCCTTACTAATTGCTCTTGTTTGGGAGCTCTGTGGTGGAGATGGTGATGTGTCAACAGGAACTGGGTTACTATCAACTGGGGTTGGGGTTAGATTGGGTGAAGCTGGTTCTCTATCCATCGTAGTAGGGGTACAATCTGTGAGAGTTTGGGTTATGTGTGGTAGGGCTGGTTCTTGTGCATGTAGAACCAGGGTGCTATCTCCACCAAGAGGTAGCACTGTTTTATTTGAAGAACGTGTTTTTAGTCCGTTAGATACTGGCATCACCCACTCCAATTCAAATGGCTGATAAAGAGGAAACATAGTTGAATGTACAGACATTGTATGAGAGACAGATGCAATAGATAGTGTGGAAAAAAGAGGGCATGAAATAGTTGACATGTATATTATTTAACTAAAATGGATAGCATGACATAATTTCACATATATGATGTCTATCTAAACTGGATAGCATAGCATAACATAATTCAAAGATATGATGAATAACTAAACATGATCGCATGACATAATTCACCTACATGTTATCTAAGTAATCAGGATCGCATCATTTAATTCACATATGTGATTTATATGCTAAACAGAGGGCATTCGATATGATGTCTGAACTAAGAACATGGTGTTGAATATTGTGTATATGATGTCTAAACTATGCAATGCAAGACACCGTATGCATGATATGAGCAGTATAACCGTGCCAAGTCAGAGCATACACCTCAGTGGGGGAATAGGACTGGTCATCTGTCTCTGAATCCATCTCTAAGGAGCTATCGGGACCCAACAAGAGATCTGCTTCGACAGGTAGCACTGTCTGCTCTGAAGGCCTTGTTTTCACTCCAGATTTTTCCATCTCCCACCCAAATGGCTGATTCACAGGAAGAGTAGTTTAATGTACAAACATTGTCGACAAATGGAAATGTAATGAAGAAAAGGATGGGCAAGATATCATTCAAATATTTGATGCCTAGTTAAACAGGATGGCATTGCACATTTCACATATATTATGGCTGGCTAAAAGACATGAGACTGCATAATTCCCATATATGATATAGAAACTAAACAGGTGGCATTACAGAACATGTCTAAACTAAGCAGATGACATATATGATGTCAAAAGTAGGCACTGCAAGGCAACATATGCATGATATGACTAAGATCATCAGGCCAAGGTAGAGCAAACACCTTGGGGGGTAAATAGGAGTGGCCAGCGGTGTCCGAATCCGCCTCAGAACAGATATCTTCCTCTGGATTACAATCTGGAGAGGGGTGGGGAGGGTTTGCCATTGAACCCACCATGGAGCGATGTCTGCATGACATTGTGTTGCCGCACAAAACTCTTCTCTTTTTCTCTACATGTTCAGCATGACTGTGTACAATATCTGACATGCATACGAAAAAAATATGGTGAGATTATGTAAGGGGAGCATGCAGAAATTTAGAGTGATGGTAACAACCAGTGGATCGATGTTTTTCTGTTGAACCAAAATAGCCCTAATGGATCGACGTGAATGTATAGTAATAAGTGACGCAACAAGTGTACAACCTCTTTGCCGTAGCCGTGTCGACCTCAGCATCATTGGGTTGGTCGCTGAAGCAGTTGAGACAGAGGTGGCTGTCGGAGGTGTGGAGGAAGATCTGAGGAATCTGTAGACGGCGTCCAGGGCACTGCTCAGTTGTGACGGATCGTTCTGTCATTGGAGCAGCTCCGGTGAGCCGTAAGACGTCAAGGCTGAAGCAGCACAAGACAGACATCGTCAATCTCAAGTGGGATTCTAATAGCATCTCCAATAGATGATGTAAAATGGATGTAAAATTAACATCACCAAAAACCACTTGACTACAACAGATGAGGTAAAAACGGTTGACTCTGAACTTAACTGTCGAAACTGAAATTTACTGTGGAATCTGAATGCTACTGTCGAAACTGAACGCAATGGTAGCAGAGAGGCACTTGACATGTAGTTTAGGGAGGGCCTGCAGTTCATCTTCAACCTGCACCCCCCTGAGTCGCCAGCCACCACCGGCCGAACCGCCGGCCCCAGCGCCGCCTCGTCGCCCCGAAACAACTCGCCACCGCCGCCCCGGCCAGCCTTCTAGGCCCCCCGCCCCCCACCCTGAACCCTAAGATAGATAGTGGGGTACCTCTCCGGCGAGCCCCCGTCCCCGCTGCGGGTGGTTCTTCCTTAACTCTAGCAAGCCCCCCAACCCCTGAAAATTGACTGACGCAAAAGTCGATTCAGTCGACTGAAGTGTGGCTTAATCGGAGCAGAGCGGCAGCACGAGCGAGGGGGAGAGCAGCAGCACCAGCTGGGCGAGCGAGCGATCGAGCGAGAGCCGGAGCAGCAGCAGCAGCAGATCCGACTGGTATGGCCGCCGCTGCCGAAGGGGCCTCACACTGGGGGAGAGCCGCCGTGGAGATGTCGCCCGTGGCGCCGGCTTCAAGGTAGCCGCTCCATGGGGGTGCGGGATGGAGCACCGTCGGCGCCGGGAGGTCGAGTTAAGGATAAGGTGCAATGCGATGAGTGTACAACCTCTTTGGTGGCGCCGAGTAGGCCTCGGCTTCGTCCAGGAGTCGGTGAGGACGCTGCGGTTCCGGTGGAGCAGGTTAAGGCGGCACTGTGGGGATGGAGCAGCCGCGATAGACGAGGCGATCGTTGGAGCAGCTCCTTGGAGGTGGAGGACGGGGCGGCTGAACCGGCGGGACGGCGAGATGGATGACAGATCCTCATCCGGGGAGGTGGACGAGGGATGTTGAGCTGTTGCGCTGGACGACGTCGTCGGGAAGAGGCTCCGGCTGGGCAGTGGTGACGTGGCGGACGGAGGAGGGTTGGGTTTCGCGGCTGGAGCGGAGAGGTTATGGCGGCCTGAGATTTCGAATGGCGAAAAGGGGGCGATGGGACGGGGTTAAGCATGACTTAGGAATGCGCTTGTCCAAAATGTCAGGTGTGTTACAAAAGTACCCCCCACCGATTTGAACTAGCGGCCCTTTCGGCTCAGGGTTAGAAGGGGGATTTCGCGTGTCGGGATTTGGCAGCTGGAGGGAGCTTTTGCGCGCGTTGTAATTTTGGGATAGCAAGGCGCGGGTTGTGAAGGCACCAGTTTTGGGAGCACGATATCTGAATTTTCGGGATATAACAAGACGCGGGTTGAATTTTAGGGACAAGCCTAACGTGTAGTAATATTGTACTTGTACGTACCAAATTAATTCGCACTTCCCTCAACCAAAAATAAAACGAAAAAAATAAAACTATTCACACCACACAAATAGAGAGTCTTGCCCCGTTTTACTATACAAATGCTATTCAAAGCTACTCCCTCCTTCCATCTATATAGGGCCTAATGCATTTTTCGATGCTAACTTTGACCAAATATTAGAGCAATGACATATGACATGCAACTTACACAAAGCACACCGTTAAATTCGTCAGTGAAAGCTTCTTTCAATGATATAATTTTCACATTGTGCATGTCATGTACTATTAATCTTGTCAATAGTCAAAGGCGGTCTTAAAAATCTCATTATGCCCTATATAGATGGAAGGAGGGAGTATGAATCCATGTTATGTCCGATTAAATTTTTTCGCTTGCTGTATAATGCATGTAACCTACTCATACCAACATTTTAGTGCATTCCAAATGTCTATACTACCGCTGCAATTCGAACTAAATTTGAATTCGTTTCTCTATTTCAATAAGAATCTACAATCATGATTGTTGCCAACTTCAACCATCATAGTTTCCTTTCTATCCACCAGATATAAATCAGACAGCCTATAATGTAGGATGGCAGGCACACCATCATCAACAACTCCGTTTTTTATAAGAGTAGAGATAAAACATATTAAATGTAGTATACCATGTTCATAACCACACCATGTGTATCACCGTTATATATATTCACACATCCGTCGGTTTGAAACACTATGATAAATTCTTCAAATATCCGAATTCGCTTTTTATAATGAAGTATATATGATCTCTATTCGTCTTTTACACCCACACAACCCTCTTATCTTTGTAGCTAGCGCTAACTTTCTCTTGTGCATGCACACGCCCGCATCCCTCTCACCCTCCCTCAGCATTCTCTAGCTCCATCGCGCAAATTCGTCTTTTCACTTTAGGTCGTTCACCCACGGTGTGTGTAGGCCCCCCAGCTCCTTATTTACAGCACACATAGATCGATATGCCTCTCTAGCCAGGTGTGCCTAGCACAAACACAAGCTTCCCCTCTTCTCTTGTCACCGTCCATGCCTCACTCCTACCACTCTTTTCACCGTTCTCGTACTCGCACACTCCTCCCCCTCGATATAGTATGCCTCTCGTACCACCTCCTACGTGCATCCCTCTCTCTCTATCCTTCTCCTCGTGCCTCATTTGCTTCTAACACACACATGCATGTATACCGATCGATCTCCCAACATATACCTAGATCGACTTTAACTACCCCCCATCGATCGACGTACCTCACAAGTTATGTCTCTCCTTTATCTTACAAAGGGCGATTGATCTTCCTATGTAGTTACGCCTGCTTACCACAGCCACATCGTCCCCCCTCATCATTCGTGCATGCCTCCTGACCCGTCTCTCACACGCACGTGCACAGACAACAAGCAGCCATCTCCTCTCTTATTGATATTGCGGGCATGCCCTCCGTTTGTCTAGTAAGCCTATCCCACCATTTGTTAGAAGCAACTCCACTACCACCCCCTCCAACACTCTAGCTCTGTCTCTCTCCCAACCTTATTCATCTCCTGCACATATGCATGGATGCCGATCGATCTCCCTTAATACATGAGGCAGATCGATCTCCTTAATACATGAGGTAGGCCTCTCTCCTCCTCCATACGTATACCAGCCATTGTACCTCTATAGTTAATTGGGCCTCCCTCTTCCCCCACCACGCACCGATAGTCGAGCGCTGCAGGTAGGTATCCATGCCACAGAGACAAACTGCACATGTCCCATCTCACGTTCCAGTAGGCCAGCCACCCTATATCTTTGACGTGGGCACACACAAATTCGATGGCACTCTTTATCGATCGCGCGCGCGCACACACACATCATCCCTCTCTTCGATTCTATGGGACACCTCAAGCCGATGATACCTCCACTCTCTTCTCGTGGATCGCCCCCTCTATATATATGTTATATCCAGGACTCTATTTCACACACATTGCATATGTTAAATTTTTTGATTGACCCCCCCCCCAAAAAAACTCTCAAGAACCCACACACTATATCTCTCTAGGTTTGTATCTCTCTCACACAACCCCACGTAGGTGGTGTACGTATACAAGAAGAGAATAGGTGCACCATGCACGTACTCACGCTTCGTGCCCAGCCACACCCGCGCGGGTACACGGTGGAGCTCATTTCTCCGCAGAAGCTGAATTTGTTTTTGAAACATCAAGTGGCCAGAGACTCGAAAACTTATTTGCCCATTAGTGACTTGTCAGGGCGGTGGATTTTAGTTTGTACGATAATGCTACATCCAACTAAAGTAACGAAAGTTCTTACGTAAACTTCCTAGCAATTCCCTCTTCGTAGGTGCAGCATTACTCCTAACATTTGTAATATCAGTTTGAAACTTGTAATATTGCCATGTCCTATTCCTGTGTTTTCAAAATCCTGCGAATCAAACAGGTCCTGAGTTGGTGATGATGTTGTGCCTCCCATCTTTCACCAATAGCCGTCGGATCTAGATCTGACGCATACAAACCAAGCTTCTCCATTTTTGCAAAAAGATGCCCGCACTTGTTCCCTATTTACAAACAACTCCTTGTATCTCACAATCTAGGAGTAGAAGGCCGTGGAAAAATCTGGCGCGATGGCCGCTGCCGGAGCCATCCACCCCGAATCTTGGTGTTCCGTGCAATGCACGGGCATCTATGCATGGGAAATTATGTCGAACAGGGATAGCTGTAAGCAGGCTAGCTCTACAACCATGATGATAGTGACTGCAGACGGTGAGGCTGACTATGGTATGACGAACATGGCGCCTATACTCAGGCGTCATCTCCGGCGCAGGGTCTTGTCACTTCACTGTGAGGGGCAGCACGTAATAATTTGACCAACAGGTAGTACAGTGCTAGTACTCCTACTACTACATTGGTAGTACTACTACTAGTACTAGTAGCACCACCATCTGTATTTAGGAGTACTACCATGTCCACCGGCACTGAGGAACGTCTCCAGGTAGTATTGCTTGAGGCCGCCAGGGCGAGGGGCCGCTTGGACGACAACTTCGTCTTCTTGTTCGACGAGGTCCTCGTCGGTTTCCTCGACAAGTTCACCGTCGTCAAGAAGCTTGCGGACGACTTTGATGTAAGCCTCCAGCCGACGTGCCCAGGCTCTGCGATGCCCACCACACTCAACGGCCACTATGGTAACAACCTCTTTGACGCACTAGTGGCCCTGCGACTGCCCGCCGTCGCGCCGGAGAATGTCCACCTCGAGGTCGCGCTCGCCGCGCAGCGCCTGGCGCAGCAAGACACCATCAACATAATCACCCACGTCTACACGCAAATCGTCCACAAGGACTACTACATGCAAGAGGAGGACGATAGGACACTGGCCTTCTTGGAGCGCAGGGCAACCTTGGACGGCACTGTTCAGAAGCACGTTGAGCTCGCCGCCAACGCCACTGCTCCTCACATGTCGGTTGGTGACCCTGCGCACTAGGGCGTGAGGATATCGTTGAACGTTGATGGATCTATATGTATTTTATCTTTCCGTCAAATCCATGTAGTAGTATATGATACTACAGTAATTATCTTGTCAGATGGCTGAGAAAACAGGAGGGAGAAGAGATGGCTGTAGCACAGACTCCAAGAAAATTGGTGTTGGATGGGACTCGTGTGGGTGGCGTGTGCCGTACTGCTAGACGTGAATGCTACTGAGTTATGGCCCATGCCACCCCACTATATCGAGGTACGTAGAACAAATTTCCTGCAGTCCGTGCTCAGCCCTCCTCTATCTCTCTTCTCAGCCAGCCAGCGGACGCGCGGAGCCCATCGTCTATTTGCTCACATGCGGCCCCACATGTCAGTGAAAACGCAAGAGGACCCACTGAACCTGCACATCTTTCACCTCGACGTGTTGGTGATGAAAAACAAATCCAATAAAGATCTTCGGTGGCTGCTTTTGGAGTTACTCAATAGTAGTAAGATTCTATTTACAGTTTAACCCAAGATGCACATCTCGTGGCTTCAACTACCACTCTATTTTCTTTCATGAAACGACCTGGATGCTGGATGTCCCACGTGTCGGCAAAAGGAGGAAGAACCCAACCAAATCTTCGGTTCTGCTATCATATGAGATTAGTGCACTTGTTGATACTCATACTAGAATAGAGGTTAGACATGAGACTAGATGTGAGGAAGCAACGTCTACTTCTTTACATTCGAAGAAGAAAGAAGCACGCAAGATCGAGCCTCCGTAGATCAACAATGAATGCATTGAGAAGGCACTAATCCAACTTATAGGAGTAGTAAAATGTATTCTTGTGGTTCGTGTTTTCTTTGGTTTTGCTTTTCTAGTCAAAATTATCGTTGGAGTTCGTGCAAAATGGAGGTGCATTTGGGGTCGTGCATTGGAGTTGGCCTTACAAGTGGGACCGCAGTTAAGGAAGCCGACTATCGGCAAACCCCCACCTCGCCCGCCGCGCGATGGCTGAAGTTAGAGAAACGACGAGGTTGAAGAGATTGCTCTAGCACGGACTCCAAGAAATAATATGGTGTCAGATGGATGTCGTGGTGGTGGCATGTGCCGTACTCCTGGACGTGAATGCTTGTTCTGGCCCATGCCACCCTACTACTCCTACTACTTACTCCTACTAGTATATAGTATACCAGTATTGAGGATTCGAGGTGCTGGTTACGTACAACAAACACATTAACATATGGCTACAGTAAAAACACCCGCCTGACGCGCGAAGCATGTGAAGCTAGTACAAATTTAGGGAAGCGACTTGAAAGCCATTCATAAATTTAGTAAGTTTATCACAGGCATATCATTTTATTACATACAACAGGTCATCAACCCACATCGACAAAGAGGATACATTATAAATACTAAAGTTTTCACCACACAAGAAATAACAAGCCATGAAATGAACTTCAACTCAACCATTCCGCGGCGTTGGAAATGCTTGCTTTGAACCACAACTGATTCTCTGGGACGGGCCATCTGTTGTTGATCTGGAGACCAACACAGGATCGATCATCCAGGCTGAAGCGGCCTACTATATCAGTATGAGGGTAGGGAACCACCCAAATGTCTGAGGTATAGACACAATTGCTTTCTCATAAATGTGTCAATAGCAGTTGGATCGCCTTTCACCATCATCGGATAGTTTTGTCCAAGGAAGAGAGAGTTTTCTCCAAGACTATCAATTCTGTGACAGGGAGAAGGAGTTGGCGCTAGCACACTAGTATCCATCCCGAATACCATGCAACGGGTGTTGGAATAGGTCCGGAGAGTGCGACCATGGGAGACACCTGCTTCCTTACCAGTAACATCATCAGTGGGTTGTATACACACAAGAAGAGGTGATCCATCGGAATTAGTTGCCAGGCGCCACAGAGTATATCGACGCTGCTCGTCCTCATGCTCGTGATCATCACCATCGTCATCTCCCCCTTGGTTATAAAATTTTTCAAGTATAGGTGGTGGGATGTTCACAGGACCTTGGAAACACAAGAAGAAGGTTAATTAGTAAAGGGAAACTTGCTAACCCGCATGCATGTGGATGAAACAATTATAATTACGGTGGAATACAAACGTACCGAAACTACTAGGATGCCATGCAAAAACAGTGCCACGAGTGGTGGCAGCAAACACAAGGCCCTCGTATTGAATTGCATCATAGTACTCATCCGTGTACAGAAACTGATTTTTGAGCAATATCCATCGAGTCGAACCACGAAGGACGGCAACAAGCTTGTCGAAGATAGCAACAACTTGATAGTTGTTGTAATTCCAAGAGCGGTTGGGAACTCGACAAATTGCTATCTTCCATAGAATATAGTCACCATGATCGTATTTGAACGTGCGTACATTACCGGTGTGCTCAACCTCTGGGCAGTGTGCTGAGATTTTTGGAAGTGGAACCCGGTGACGAGTGTACACATTCACAAGTTCCCACTCGCAGTTGGACTCAATGTAAACAACCCAATCTCCATTTGCGCTCGCCCAAGCCTTGCCCTCGAGCGATGGCATCTTAACATCATACGTATCATTATCAAGCGGCATCAACTGGCACAGGGCGAGGCCTTCGTCGTGCCGGCGCCAGTCATCAGGGTCACGGCGAAGAAGATAGGGGAGATCAAACCGCTCCTTGACTCTTGGGTTCTTTGTAATGATGTTATTAGTTGAGTCGAGAATGGGCTTGAACGAACCTGCCATGCTAGCTGAGGTGATGACGTCGCACCGATCAATGAGTTCCTCCACCACGTCATCTTTCAGATCAGGGCAAGAATAACGGGGTCGTTTCCGGCCTGTTCCCTCCATGGAGAAGACGATTGAACAATGGTAGAAGAAAGGGTGAAGGGCTGAAGGAAAATGGAGGAGGGAGAGGAAGAGCGTGCGACAGCAGTTCCAAATCGAGAGGGAAAGGCGAAGAGTCGGTGGACGGTTGCGAGTTTGCCACGGTTCACGAAGAGGCGCCCCGGCCTACACGTCCGTTCGGAAATACTCCTACTACTTGCCTTCGTCTCACTGATATGTTGGAATGGGACCACATGTCAACGAAACATGGTGTGTAATTTCTCGTGCAAAATTCGATCTGGCCGCGTTGGCCCGAGGTGCCGCATTAGTTATCGACCTTTATTTTTTTAATGGCGTGCCGATCAGTTTTGAAGCACGACTAACTGGTACTGTATGTGGAGAGGATGACAGCAGGGACCTGCCAAGGTCATGGCAGTACGCAAGCAAGTGCCTCATTATTTCAAGCCAATAAAAATAATGGCTCCTCCTAGTGGATTTCTGACATCTGGGTCCCATGCCATTGTCAACGTAGTCAATAAACGAGAGAATTGCACAACGAGCTGCTGACACCAGGGACCCAGCAGCTCGCGCAGTTATTTTTGTTTTGGGTTAATTTGATAAATGCCACTCCAAATCTGGTGTATCTGAGAAATGCGACTGCAATTTCCAAACTTTGAAAAATGCCATTTCATGCCATTTCTAGTGGCATTTTTCGAAGTCTGGAGTGGCGGTTTTCAAAGTTTGCAAACTGCAGTGGCGTTTTTCAAAGTTTGCAAAAATTGCAGTGGCATTTTTCAAAGTTTGGAAATTGCAGTGGCATTTTTATGAATCGCCATAATTGGAGTGGCATTTATCTAATTTGTTTTTGAGACAGAAGCAGGGTGTCAACTGGGCTGTGCGGGACACTCTGGCCTGTCTAGACAGCCTTTTCTTTTATGTTTACCACAGACCAGCCCAGTAGTTTTTTTTTTCTTTCTGAAAATGGCTAGCCCAGTTCTTTTGTGATTTGTCAAGTAAGTCGCTTTATCAGGCCTGCTGGGCTGCAAATCTTTCAAGACGAGGAGAGCTTCATTCGGCTGGCCGAGAAAATGGCCTATCAGTAATGAGAAATGGGCTGCACATTTTTAAAACACATCAAACCGGCAATTATTTTCAAATATCTTTTTTTCATTTCAAGATTTTAAATTGCATTGATTTTTATGCGTGGACAATTTATTGGATTTTATATTGATATACATTTATTTTTAAAATCAGTCTGAATGTGACTCGAAATTTCAGGATTAAAAACAGTTCAGACCGCACCGACATATGCAAAATTTCGTATAATTTTTAACCGTGGCCACAATATGGGCTGTAATGCTAACATAAAGAATATGGGCTCCAAAAAAATCCGTAAGAATTAGCAAATGGGCTGTAAATTATTTGAAATAATGGCAGATGGGCTGTATGCTGTTTTCCACAGATTCGAGGCTTTCCACAGATGTCCTGTATACTGTTGGATGTCCATCCAACGGCCGTCGTGCTTCTTCAATCTCTGCTCTTCCTGCTCCAGCTGCTCAAACAAGCGCCGGCGGGACTGTCTGCTCCCTCCTCCCTGCGGCCGGCTATGCTGCCGCGCAGGCCTCACCGTCCCACCGTACTCCCATCGCTGGCCTAGCCATCCCTCTACTCACCCACACATGCTGTTATTCTCCGGCGACGGCAGACGAACCAGTAAACCCTCGCACAGTCGTACTCCCCTCCGCATGGGAAACAAAAACAACGGCCGAGTCTTCCCTGCCTCCGTGTCATTCCCTTCCTAGGCCTCGCCGTCGTCCACCACCCTGGTGCTCTCGGCGTGGTGTGGTCAGCATGGTCAACGACCGACATGCATCTGAAGTGGACTGTACGTGGAGAGGCTGACAGCTGGGTCCACGGCCGCACGCAAGGAAATGCCTCCTTATTACGTGCAAAATAATGATTTCCTCCTCCTGACATTTGGGACCCACCGAAACGACCTCTGTATTTCGTGAAAAAACGTTACCGCCGCTGACAGCTCGGACCCACCAGCTATATCTTCGCACACAGGGAAGTGCCTCCTTATTACGCACAAAAAAATGAATACTCCCCCTGCTAGCTGGGACCCAGTATAGTGGGCCTACTAAGTTGATGGGGACGAAGGGCTTTGTTTGCTTAGTCAATATGCACGATTCTAGCTCGACTGACCGTACGATGTCCATCCAACGGCCGTAGTGCTTCTTCAACCTCTGGTCTTCTTGCTCCAGCCGCCCAAAGCAGCGCCGGTCGTGCCGCCTGCTCCTGCCTCCCATGGCCGGCTATGCTGCCGCGGAGGCCTCACCACCCCATACTACTCCCACCGCTGGCCAGGCCATCCCTCCACTCCACTCACCCACACCCCCTGTTATTCTGCGGCGATGGCAGCGTGGCCGAACCAGTGAACCCTCGTACTCCTCTCCGCGTGGGCATCCACTGCCACGTCTTCCCCGGCTCTGCGTCGTCGCCTTCCTAGGCCTCGCCGTCGTCCACTACCGTGGTGCTGTCGGCGCGGCGTAGTCAATGTGGTCAACAACCGAATTCCATCGGAAGAATACTGTACGTGGAGAGGCTGACAGTTGGGTCCACGGCAGCCGCAAGGAAGTGCCTCCTTATTACGCGGAAAATAATTATTCCTCCACCTCACAGCAGGGACCCATCAGACGCCCACCAGTATATCGCGAAAAAACGTTTGCCCCTGACTGCTGGGACCCACCCGATGGGCCACCGTATTTCGCGAAAAAAACGTCCCCCTGCTGTCAGCTCGGACCCACCGGAAGTGCCTCCTTATTACGCAGAAAAAATGAATACCCCCTGCTAGCTAGGACCCACCTTAGTGGCAGGCTGACTTGTGGGCCTACTAAGTTGACGGGGACGGAGGGCTTTGTCAACTTAGTCAATATGCACGATTCTAGCTCCAGTGACCGTACGATGTCCATCCAACGGCCGTAGTGCTTCTTCAACCTCTGGTCTTCTTGCTCCAGCCTCCCAAACCAGCGCCGGTCGTGCCTCGTGTTCCTGCCTCTGGTGGCCGGCTGCGATGCGGCAGAGGCCTCACCGCCCCCTACTACTCCTACCGCTGGCTAGGCCATCCCTCTACTCACCCACACCCCCTGTTATTCTGTGGCGACGGCAGCCTCACACCGCAGTGAACTAGTGAACCCACATACTCCTCTACGCGTGGGCATCCACTTCTGCGTCTTCCCCGGCTCTGCGTCGTCCCCTTCCTAGGCCTCGCCGTCGTCCACCGCCCTGGTGCTCTGGGCGCGGCGTGGTCAACGTGGTCAAGGAACGACTTCCATCGGACGTGGACTGTACATGGAGAGGCTGACAGCTGGGTCCACGGCCACATCAAGGAAGTGCCTCCTTATTACGTGAAAAATAATTATTCCTCCACCTGTCAGCTCGGGCCCACCAGAAGTGCCTCCTTATTAAGCACAAAAAAATGAATACTCCCCCGGCTAGCTGGGACCCACCTTGCTGGGAGGTTGACTTGTGGGCCTACTAAGTTGACGGGGACGAAGGGCTTTGTCAACTTAGTCAATATGAACGATTCTAGCTCCAGTGACCGTACGATGTCCATCCAACGGCCATAGTGCTTCTTCAACCTCTGGTCTTCTTGCTCCAGCCGCCCAAAGCAGCGCCGGTCGTGCCGCATGCTCTTGCCTCCCGTGGCCGTCTATGCTGCCGTAGAGGCCTCACCGCCCCTACTATTCCCACCGCTGGCCAGGCCTTGCGGCGACGGCAACCTCACACCACAGCCGAACCAGTGAACCCTCATAGTCCTCTCCGCGCGGGCTTCCACTGCCACGTCATCCCCTTCCTAGGCCTCGCCGTCGTCAACCGCCGTGGTGCTCTCCGTGCGGCATGGTCAATGTGGTCAAGGAACGACTTTCATCGGATGAGTACTGTACGTGGAGAGGCTGACAGCTGGGTCCACGGCCACAGCCCAGTTTTTTTGTGATTTGCCAAGTAAGTCGCTTTGTCAGGCCTGTTGGGCTGCAAATCTTTCAAGACGAGGAGAGCTTTCATTTGGCTAGCCGAGAAAATGGCCCATCAGTAATGAGAAATGGGTTGTACATTTTTAAAACACATCAAACCGGCAATTAGTATCAAATATCTTTTTTTTCATTTCAAGATTTTAAATTACAATAATTTTTATGCGTGGATAATTTGTTGGATTTTATATTGATATACATTTATTTTTAAAATCAGTTTGAATGTGAGTCAAAATTTCGATATTAAAAACAGTTCGGACCGCCCCGAAATATGCAAAATTTCGTATAATGTTTTAACCATTGCCACAATATGGGCTGTAATGCTAACAAAAAGAATATGGGCTCCAAAAAAAACCTTAAGAATTAGCAAATGGGCTGTAAATTATTAGAAATAATGGCTGATGGGCTGTATGCTGTTTTCCATAGATTTGAGGCTTTCCTAAAAAAAGGTTGACGCACAAGCACTGACTGTTGGATGTCCATCCAACGGCCGTCGTGCTTCTTCAGTCTCTGTTCTTCCTGCTCCAGCCGCTCAAACAAGCGCCGGCGGGACTGCCTGCTCCCTCCTCCTCGCGGCCGGCTGTGCTGCCGCGCAGGCCTCACCGACCGACCGTACTCCCATCGCTAGCCTAGCCATCCCTCTACTCACCCACACCTGCTGTTATTCTCCGGCGACGACAGACGAACCAGTAAACCATTGTACAGTCGTACTCCCCTCCACATGGGAAACAACTTGCCGAGTCTTCCCTGCCTCCATGTCGTCCCCTTCCTAGGCCTCGCCGTTGTCCACCGCCCTGGTGCTCTCGGCGCGGCGTGGTCAACGTGGTCAAGGAACGACTTCCATCGGACGTGGACTGTACGTGGAGAGGCTGACAGCTGGGTCCACGGCCGCAGCAAGGAAGTGCCTCCTTATTATGCGGAAAATAATGATTCCTCCACCTGACAGCTGGGACCCACCGGACGGGCCACTGTATTTCACAAAAAAAAATGTTTCTCCTGACTGCTGGGACCCACCAGCTACATCTTCGCACATAAGGAAGTGCGTCCGGAAAAAAAAACGATTCGCCCCCTGACTGCTGGGACCCACCAGCTACATCTTCGCAGGCAAGGAAGTGCCTGACAGTTGGGACCCACTTGGTCGAAGCGTACGTAGCATTGTCATTCTGGCCGCGAACGTGTATGCACATACTGGTCGATGTAGAGGCACGCACGTGTCGTAGTAGAGGCGCGCACGTAGCATGTACACGTACGTACAGCGGCCAGGGTGCAAGAAAGAAAATATGGCCACGTATGTGTACATACGGGCGGGGTCTCGAATGCCTACTGGCGAATACGTACGGCGAGGGCTCGTGTACATGGCTGGGTCGGAATGGAGAAACAGCGTCGTCATCGTGTTCATGGGGAGGCAACGGAATGCGTCTTGTTCACGGGGAGGCAACGTAATGCGTCGTGTTCATCGGGAGGCAACGGAATGCGTCGTGTTCATCAGGAGGCAACGGAACGCGTGGGAGCCAACCGGCTGGGTCGGAACGGAATGCGTGGTCATGTTCATCGGGAGGGCTTGGACGGAACAGGCGATGGAAACGAGACCTGGCGTACCGCACAACGGAGGAAACGTACCTCCTACGTTCGGAACGGGGTCCTGTTGATCGGGAGGGGTCTGGCGTACCGCAAAACAGAGGAAATGGACCTCCTACGGTCGAAACGGGGGTCCTGTTGATCGGGAGGGTTGTGGTGTACCGCAAAACGGAGGAAACGGACCTGTGTTGGAGCGCTACGGTCGAAACGGGGGTCCTGTTGATCGGGAGGGGTGTGGCGTACCGCAAAACGGGACTCCACGGGATACTGTTCATCTCCACCGTCGACCCTCTCCAGCCTCCACGAGCTACTGTTCATCCACCGCCGACCTCCTCCAGCCTCCACCTGCGACTGTTCATCCATGGGCTCCAGTTCATCCAGCCTCCACCGCGCGCTACTCCACCTGCTACTGTTCAACCAGCCCTCTCCACGGGCTCCTGTTCAACCACCCCTCCACGGGCTACTGTTCATCCTGCCCTCCACGGGGTGGTCCTGTTCATCCAGCCCTCCACGGGGTCCTGTTCATCCAGCCCAACGGCTCGATCGATCGGGATCCTGTTCATCCAGAGGCAACACCATGGGGTCCTGTTCATCCACCCCCACCGGGAACTGTTCATCCACCCCCTCCCCGCAACGCTCACTGTTCATCCAGAGGCAGCATCGATCGGCTTCAGTTAGCAGCAGTAGCGAAGGAATCGCTCGATCGGGTTCAGTTAACAGCCATCGATCGATCGCTCGGGTTCAGTAACGCGTAGCCTGCAGGGCAATCGCTCGGGTTCAGTTAGAGCCCAACGCCTCGCTTGGGTTCAGTTAGAGCCAACACCTCGCACACATGCGCGTACGTGTACGAGAGAAACGTGCATCGCTCGGCCCCCGACCTCCCACCGTAACCGGGAACTCCCCGAAATTTTCCTCCCCCTCGCTTCTACCACGTTTTTTCCGTCATGGACGGCCCAAAGAATGTCATGCAGCCGCGTCTCCGGCCTGCCCAGGATGAAAAGCCCATTTTCTGTCATGATTTTTTGTCATAGAAGTAGGAGCCCACCACATCTATGATGATACCGGGTTTTGTCACAATTATCATCATAGAAGTGTCATATGTATGACAAATTTTTTTTTCGTTCAGCCCAAAATGTCACGGATGTGTCTTTTTTGTACTGAAGAGAAAGCACTAGGGGCTCGAGAGGTCGTGGTGCCACCATCACTGCAGGGCTGGTCAGGTATCTCTTGAGGTCTTGGAAAGCTTGGCCGGCCTCCGGGGTCCACTCGAACAGGCCCTTCTTCTTCATCAGCTTGAAGAAGGGTAGGGCGTGCTCTCCCAGCTTGGAGATGAAGCGCCCCAACACAGTCACTCGACCAGCGAACTTCTGCATTTCCTTGAGGGTCTACGGTGGCCTCATGTCTTCAATGGCCTTGATCTTTTCTGGGTTCGCCTCGATCCCTCTGTGGGATACGAGGAAACCCAACAGCTTGCCAGAAGGGACACCAAACACACACTTCTCTGGGTTAAGCCGCAAGTTCACCTGGCATAGGCTCACAAAAGTCTCCTCCATATCTTGGACCAAGGTTCTCGCCTCCCGAGACTTCACCACAATGTCGTCGACGTAGGCCTCCGCGTTTCTCCCGAGCTGCCGCCCTAAGGCGATGTGCATCAACCGCTGAAAGGTCGCGCCCGCGTTACGCAATCTGAAAGGCATGCAAGTGTAGCAGTATACTCCACATGGGGTCAGGAAGGCTGTCTTCTCTACATCTTCTACTGCCATCTTGATCTAGTGATACCCTGAGAACGCATCCAGGAAGCACATCAGGTTGCACTCGGCGGTGGAGTCGACGATCTGGTCGATGCGTGGGAGTGGGAACGGATCTTGGGGGAAGGCTTGTTGAGGTTGGTGAAGTAAACGCACATTCGCTCCTTCCCGCCTTTCTTCAGCACAACGACGGGGTTCGCTAGCCATTCGGGGTACCGAACCTCGCGAATGGCACCCGCCGCCTCTAACTTGGGGGTTTCTTGGACGATGAAGGTCTGCTTCTCCGTGGACTGTCTTCTCGCCCGCTGCTTCACAGAGCGTACATTGGGGCACACCCTTAAGTGATGCTGAATCACCTCTCTCGGGACCCCCACCAGCTGCTTGGGTTCCCATGCGAATACCTCCTTGTTTGCACGCAAGAACTTCACCAATGCTTCCTCTTGGCTTGGGTCGAGGTCGGCACCTATGGTAAAGGTGGCTCCCGAGGACCTGTCCTCATCGACCGGCGCCTGCTTGGTTTCTGCCTTGTCTGGGGTGAACAACTGTTTCTTCTTGGTTGGTGCGGCTCCCTTGGCCCCGGAGGCGCCCGTGTCGGCGGGCTGTGCCGCCCCGGCGGTCTTGAGGGCAAGCTTGAGCGCCGCCAGGGCCTCCTTGGCGTCCCCCTTGATGGTGAGGACAGCCTTGCTCCCCGACATCTTCATGAGGTTGTAAGCCGGATGGGTTGCTGCCATGAACTGGGCAAGAGATGGGTACCTGAGGATGGCATTGTAAGGGAGGCCGATGCGGGCCATGTCGAAGTCGACCAGCTCGGTGCGGCAGTTGTCGCGCATGCCAAAGGTGACAGGGAGGCGGATCTGTCCCAGGGAGTGGGCGGTGCCGCCGCCAACCCCTCAGAAGGACTTGCCGAGGCGGAGCCGCTCGAGCGATACGTGCAAAAGGCCAAAGGCCTCCACGGAGAGCATGTTGAGGCCAGCAACAAAGACCTCCACGGAGAGCTTCGAGTCTGGGACCGAGGGCCCGGTCGGGGTCCTCTGGTTGTGGGGATGGGCTGTTGACCTCCCTTATGGCTTTTCGCAGTTCCTGCCGTGAAATGGCAAGGTGAGTACCTGCAACAAAGAATGCGGGAAGAATGGGAGTAAGGAGGTATAACGCACCCAGCTTGGTGGGTTGTACATGGAGAATCCATCCCGTGGTTTGATGTGGACGAACTCCTCTTCCTCTCCCTTGAACAACTCGGACATGATTTTTCCTAAGCAGCAGCGTTGTCCGGACCCTTGCGCCCACAACGGGTGGCATCGTCTTCCCCGTTAAAACACCACAGGGGGTGCCCTCGATATTGAAGTGGCTGTACTCCCCGCATTATGCATATTG
Source organism: Triticum urartu (assembly GCF_003073215.2). Classification (NCBI taxonomy): domain Eukaryota; kingdom Viridiplantae; phylum Streptophyta; class Magnoliopsida; order Poales; family Poaceae; genus Triticum; species Triticum urartu. Next base: position 319,194,552 of record NC_053022.1, on the reverse strand, counting down.
ACATAACCTCGATTATTGTCAATCCTGATTGAGCCAGCGCTTTAATCCGGTTCATCAGGTAGAGGACTTCCCCATTGTCTTCCTCATGGGGGCTCCATGGGCGCCAGCTTCAGCATTTCTTCAGAGGAGCATTATTGAACTCAGGTAGACCCCACCGAACAGGGTCCGGAAGGGGGACGCTCTCCATATAAAACCATTCCGAAGGCCAGTCCTCGGATGTCTTCTTCGGAGTACCGGACAGGTATCCGGTTTCGGCGATGCGCCATATTTTGGCTCCGCCCACTTGATAAAGTAACCCCTCCTGTGTGCGGGGGAGGAGGCAAAATAACCTTTTCCACAGCTCGAAATGAGCCTCGTAGCCCAGGAATAACTCGCAGAGGGCAACATAGCCGGCAATGTGTAATATGGAAGCAGGGGTGAAATTATGCAGTTGGAGGCCGTAAAACTCCAGGAGCCCGCGGAGGAACGGATGAATTGGAAATCTGAGTCCCCTTAATAAATAAGGAACAAGGCATACCCGCTCCCCCGTAGAGAGCTGGGGAAGCTCTCCGCTTGCTCCCCGCCATTGTAGGTGGCGAGCCCGGCTCGGACGGGAACCATATACGCTGGAGGGAGAAATCCCTTAGTCTGCAGTTCGACTAATCGACTGTGTGGGACTGAACACCTCTCCCAATCACCGGGCTTAGGGCTACGGGGGCGGGAGGAGGAGCTGCGGAGGTCGGCCATGTTGGAGTGGATTTTTTCCAAAGCGCGCTCCGGTGGATTCTCGCTGGGGGAGGATGATATGGATTGGATCTAAGAATCCCAATCCCTTTAATAGACAATTTATTTATCTGGCTAGGGAGCGAATGTAAAAACGCCCTGGCGCCTCGTATTCATTCGACGCGTGGAAGATAGCCCTTATTGGGCGCAGAAGCCAAGAGGTCCAACATTTATGGGGCCTGACACTGCTTAACAAACGTTCGAAATTTGGAGAAGAACCCGCCTTGCAATGTCGAGGACAATACTGCGCGCCGGACTCATCGTCATTGAAGCCTGGTTCGGGTGCTACTGAGGGAGTCCTAGATTAGGGGGTATCCGGACAGCCGGATTATATCCTTTGGCCAGACTGTTGGACTATGAAGATACAAGATTGAAGACTTCGTCCCGTGCCCGGATGGGACTCTAGGCGTGGAAGGCAAGCTAGGCAATACAGATATGTATATCTCCTCCTTTGTAACCGACCTTGTGTAACCCTAGCCCCCTCCGGTGTCTATATAAACCGGAGGGTTTTAGTCCGTAGGACAAATACAATCATACCATAGGCTAGCTTCTAGGGTTTAGCCTCCCCGATCTCGTGGTAGATCAACTCCTGTACTACTCATATTATCAAGAACAATCAAGCAGGACATAGGGTTTTACCTACATCAAGAGGGCCCGAACCTGGGTAAAACATTGTGTCCCCTGCCTCCTGTTACCATCCGCCTTAGACGCACAGTTCGGGACCCCCTACCCGAGATCCGCCGGTTTTGACACCGACAGCCGCCATCAATGAGGGTCTTGGTGATGGCCATGTTGTAGATGGTGGGCGTGCAAAGCATGGGAAGCATGCCCAAGCCGACGATAGAGGCGGGGTGATCCCCTGCGTCAAAGGTGAGGTTGGCCTCGGGCGCGGCCCAGCCCGGCGGGGCCCCCGAGCGCCTGGAAGTGGCACCGATTTGGCGAAGGAACGGCTTGACATGACGATCTGAAGGCGGTGCTTGCGAGCCGCCTAGGAGGGCCACGACTGTGTGGTGCGGCGGTGACGTGTAGCGCGCAGTAAAGAGGCCGCACAGCTCCTCCCAAGATGCTACCATGGATTTAGGGAGGTTGAGTAGCCAGGCGCGCGGTGCGCCAGTGAGGGCTATGGGAAGCCAGTTGGCCATGACCTTATCGTCTCGCCCGGATTTGAGGATGGCCTCCTCATACGCTAGTAGAAAATCCGACGGGTCTGCCGCGCCGTCGTAGCGCGGTGGCATCTCCGGCTTGAACTTGGGTGGCCACTACACCTGCCGTAGGGTGGGAGCCAAGGCTAGGAGCCACTGGCCCCGCCGTCGGCACTGGTCATCGGAGCCGGGAGCGAGACGCCGGCCATGAGGGCGAAGCGAGGTGGCGGCGGAGCGTAGATCGACGGAAGGAAAGCTATGGCGCACCCCTACCTAGCGCGCCAAATGTCGGATCTTGGGTTTCAGCGAAACCCTCAAGGTTCGAATACTAGGGTGCGCGCGAAGATCTCCCCCTACCGATCCATGTCCTAGCTTCGCTAAGATCTCACGGGCTAACTCGACGAACTCGCAACACAAAGGACACAAGATTTATACTGGTTTGGGCCACCGTTGTGGTGTAATACCCTACTCTAGTGTGGTGTGGTGGATTGCCTTTTGGGCCGATGATGAACAGTACAAGGGGAAGAACAGCCTCCTGAGGCAAGGTGTTCTTGTGCTTGGTGGGTGTGAGGATGAGCTGAATGAGTTCCAGGCCAGTTTTCTCCTACTGTGGTGGCTAATCCTATTTATAGAGGCCTTGGTCCTCTCCCCAAATATTGAGCGGGAAGGGAGCCAACAACAGCCAATTTGAAAGGGGACAACTAGTACAGCTTCTCCTGACAAAAGCACTCTTCGCCTGCAAAAGGCTCTGGTGGTGACGCTGCTTTGGGCTCCATGGTGACCTCCGTCTTGCCGTCCTGCTGGTCTTGGTCTCATTGCACCGATATGGAAACCTTTGCTTGACGCCTCGGTACTCCGCGCCCACGCTTGCTTCCTTAGCACCAAAGGGGAAACAAGGACAGCGTGAGCACTGCCGCCCGCCTGGCGCCCGCCTGGACTTGGTCGTCATGGCAATGTCACTGGAACCTCATGAGGTTTATCTTGCCTTGGACTCTCTGCCCCTCGCGAGCCAGCCTAGTGAGGCCGCTCTCGAGGAGGTCTTGTGTCGTCTGCCTCACGAGGCTTGGCCCCTCGCGAGGGTCTTGAGTGCTTGTTGGTGAAGACGGGCCGTACGGGCCCGCTCACAGAGCCACGCCGTGGGCCGCACACAGGCAAGTCTGGGGACCCCCGTTCCCAGAATGCTGACAAAATACATCAGCCACTCATCTCTGAACTTAACTGTCGAAACTGAATTTAACTGTCGAAACTGAATTTTACTGTCGAAACTGAACGCACTAGTAGCAGAAAAGCAGTAGCAGTAGCGCCTGCAGCAACAGCGCGTGCGCGAGCCAGGGCAGCTGATCGTGTAGCAGCATCTCGGGTAGCAGCTGCAGGGGCTCGAGTGAGAGCAGTATTTGCTGCTCGTGCAGCATCAGCACGCGACTGACTTTTTCATCTCTGGTCAGTCAATTTTCCAGCTGTTGGACACGAAATCAAGGGCCTGCAGTTCATCTTCAACCTCCACCTCCTGAGCCGCCAGCCACCATCGGCCAAACCGCCGGCCCCCGCCGCCCGCGGCCATCGGTGCTTCCACGCCGCCTCGCCGCCCCGCCCGCCCCGAAACCACTTCCCACCGCCGGTCTGCCATCGCCCCGGCCATCCCTCTAGCCACCCCCCACGCCGAGCTTTTTCTCTGGTGATCCCCACGCCACCGTCCCACCACAGTCGGCGACCACCGCCCCCACCCCGAACCATAATATAGATAGTGGGGTATCTCTCCGGCAAGCCCCCTCCCCGATGTGGCTGGTTCTTCCTTAACTCTAGTGAGCCCCCACCCCCTGAAAATCGATTCATCCAAAAGTCGGTTCAGTTGACTGAAGTGTAGTTGAATCGGAGTAGCAGCGCAAGCAAGAGCAAGAGCAAGAGCAAGAGCGTGAGCAAGAGCAAGAGCAGACCAGGCAGGGGACCAAGAGCAAGAGCAGAGCAGCGGCGCAAGCGATAGCCAAAGCAGCAGCAAGTCCTACTGATGTGGACGTCGCCACCGAGGTAGCGACGTCGTGGAGGAAGTGGCCGGCGACACCGCCGTGGATGGAGCCGCGCCATGTCAGCTCGGGACCGAGCGCCGATAGCACCGTGAGATCGAATCAAGAAGAAAATGCGGCGATTAGTGTAGAACCTCTTTGGTGGCACCGATTAGGCCTCAACTTCGTCCGAGGAAATGGTGATGATGCTGCTCTTTTGGTGGTGCAGGTGAAGACGGCGATGTGGGAATGGAGGTGGCACGAAAGACGAGGGGAACATCGGGGCAGCTCCTTGGAGGTGGAGGACGGGGTGGCTGAACCGGTGGGACGAAGAGATCGGTGATGGATCCTCATCTGGTGCGGTGGATGAGGGACGTTGAGGTGTTGCTATGGACGTCATCGTCGGGGAAGAGGCTCCGGCTGGGTGGCGGACGAAGGAGGGTGTGGGGCTTCGCAGGTTTTCGCGGCCTCGGTGTATGAATGGGTGGGCGGATGGGATGGGAAGGGGGAAACATGGCTTAGGGACACGCTTGTCCGAAATATGGGGTAAGTTATGAAAGTACCCCCATGGATTTGAGCTAGGCGGTTCTTTCGGTTCAGGTGTATCACGGGCATTTCGTGTGTCGAGATTTCGCATGAGGTGGGAGTTTTTGCGCGTGTTGTAATTTTGGGATAGCAAGGCGCGGGTTGAGATGGAGGGAGTTTTCGGAGCACAATGAGACAAAGATATATCTTAAATATTTCAGGGTAACAAGGCACGGGTTGAAGAGGCGGGAGTTTCGTAGCGTGATAGACAGAGATGCTAGCTTGAAATTTCGGCACAACAAGGCGCGACTTGAAATTTCGGGAGTACAAGATTAACGTGTACAAAAAAAGACAATTCACACCTCTTCACTAGAGAGAGCCATGCCCCGCTTTACTATATTACTAGAAATGCATTCAAATACAACAACGAAAAACTAAAAAAATCAGGATAACAAACTTAACGTGTACAATACCAAATCAATTTGCACTTCCCTCAACAATAAAAAAACAACTTGGGTTGTCTAGCATATGGACTAAATTTGAGTACATTTTCCCTGTTTGAATGCGATTGTACTCGGGTTAGTTTTACAACCATCTAAATATTATCTTCACAACACATGACATGAATATAGGAGTAGTAAATTCCTATATAAATACGAACTACATGCACATACAATCTCAAATTCAAATATATGTATCCATTTTATGTTGAATTCAAATCATAGTACATGTATGCTCTAGCTAGATGTTCGGAATCTAAACCATGTATGGTACTACGTACAATGTGTTTAATACGCACAACACACACACACACACACAAGCACCATTTAGACTAGTAAGGTACACGTGCATTGCACGCATGAGATTTGGCAACGAAATTATGAATAAATACCACATTATAGCATGTAAGATTTGAGTCATATATGCACGATGTAAATGTTCGTTTAATTCTTATAGTTCATCTCATTCAAAATCATCTAGTTTTTATAAGAAAGCTAATCTATTTTAAGATTCATGTAACTGTGCGTTGTAAAGCATAAAGTAAAAACAAATAATGGCAAATCATGTAGAAAAACATTTGGGCAATTATGATACAGAATATTCTAGAACAAAGAAGAAGGCTTGTGTTTTGAGGTTTGTGCATTATTCTTAAGTTCAACCATGGAGTCTTCTACATTGTACATGTGGCAAAATCTGGTGGAATGTAGATGCTATCCAGCAGCCAGTAGTGCTCGAATTTGCCATCTCTGCACCGTCAGATTGACTTCATCCAACGATCATCTTTCAAATTTAAAGTTATTTGCACACTATATATAAAATATAAAATATAATATATAGGGGTATAGATATAGATATGTGATGCGAAAGCCACCCATCATCTCCAATTAGAATAGTGTGTCCATGCACGGATGCAATGTGGCCAAATGATGTCTGCCATCGGTATCTCAAATTCAAATCAGTCTGACCTTGTTCAATGTGTATACAGTATAGCATGCTCATTTCCAAACCACACCGTGCATATCTCAGTTATATTCATGCATGCGTGGGTTTCAAACATCATGATCTCTTATTCAAATATTTGAATTCAACTTTACATTGATTATGACTACACCTAGTCTTTTACACCCACACAATCATCTTCTCTTTATAATTGTACCACTAACTTTGTCTCGTGCATGCATGCACACACACTACCACTCGGTATTATCCATCGCACACATGCAATCTTTTTCTTTAGGTCGGTCTCCCATCCATCGTCCCCCTCTCATCATCCATGCCTTCCGCTTCATCCCTCAGACACGCACACAGTGGTGAAGACAGGGGGCAGCAAGGGCCTTGCCCCCTAACATCACTCTATATTGAGGCTAATATGAATGTGATCATTAGATCAATTGGCCCTCCTCATAAAGTATTAGCAATGCTTGCCCCCTTGCTAGCTCATTTATTTTTCATGGCTCCGGCACTGCGTGAAACAGTGCATGTTCTCGCCCCCTCTTTTTAAATATGGATCCCACACTTGTGCACTCCTTCATAGTCTCCCTCCACTTGGCCCCTCACACCATCTTCTAGCCCCTCACCAGATTTTGCCACATATACAATCTAGCAAACTCCATTGTTGAACTTAAGCATAATGCACAAACTCAAAACACAAGTGCTTCTCCTTTATTCTAGAATCTTCCGTATCATAACTGCCCAAACTTTTTTCTAATTGAATTGCCATTATTTGTTTTTTTACTTTATGCTTTACTGCACACAATTCCATGAATCATGAAATAGATTAAGGGCTTCTTTGATTCAAAGGATTCTTAAAGGAATTTTGAAGGATTCTAATCCTTAGGAATTTTTCCTATCTTAATTGTTTGATTCATAGGATTGTAAACCATAGGAATTTTTCCATAGGATTCATTTGCACTAGATTTCATAGGAAACTTTGAAAGAATCCTACATTTTTTCTATGCACAATCAAACACTCATACAATCCTGTAGGATTCAAGACGACATTCCACTCTAATCCCATGTTTTTCCTATTCCCACGTTTTGGAAATCCTACGAACCAAAGAGGACCAAACTTTTTTTATAAAAACTAATTGATTTTGAATGAGATGAACTATAAGAATTAAACGAACATCTACATCATGCTTATATGACTCAAGGCTTACATGCTATATATAGTGTGGTATTTATTCATAATTTGGTTACCAAATCTGATGCGTGCAATGCACGTGTACCTTAATAGTACTTCTAGTATGTGCAAAACACGTAAATTAGAATGTAAATGGCACGCTACACAGTGTCTCTCTTTCAGTTCATGAAGCCGTGTTGCACATGTGGAGGCGTTCTCGTGACCTCCTTGTGTGGATTGATCACAATGACGTGTTGCTGGTTATAGAAGAATGTACTCGTCCTCTCTCAGGCACACTGGCAGTACATGCACGAAGCGAAGATGTGCACGCACACTCATTCCCTCGCACACACACGCGGGTACACGGTGGGACGCATTTTTGTAGGAAGATCCACCCCATGTGATAATTTGACGCGTGTAAAGTCCTTCACTTCATTAATGGTCAATTAATACATCGCATGCAAATTGAGTGGACGTGAGGAAGGAAGTAGTTTAGAAAGACATTAATACTCCACTGTGTGCATGCGAGTAGTTAAATCATGAGTTGCTACTTCCATTGGTCTCCTTCGTATTTTGTGCCAAATTTTGACCATATTTTTAAGTAACATAATATTTATGCATGTCATAAAAAGTGGCACAAAAAAGGGGGCCAATAAACCAGGACGCAGGCAGCATGATCAATTTTTGCCATGGCTATTGTTGGTGTTTTTTGTATTTAAATATGGACGAAGTGGAGTAGTACTATCTTTATCTTAGACTCGTAGGGCTCTCCCAGCGCCTAGGCCCCCGCCCACCGGATCCCGCCATGGATAATCCCTTAGATCCTAGGATCCCGCGGGCTGCCCTATCACTGTGGCCCGCAGCACTGCTGCCTTTGAGCGAAACCCACATGTGTTTTAGAGGGGATCCATTGCTCTGGAATCACAGATCGGTGGCGCCGGAGGGCATGCCAGGGCTGAGTTTCAGGTGGTGGGCAACAAGGGCAAATCAGATCGAGGAAGCATCGCATCAATTGAAGAGAAGTTCGAAGGAGCTGCGCTTGGCGTAGCACAAAGTGGAGGCGCAAGTCGAACTCAGGAGAGAGATGCTGAGGGATGTCAACATCTGGCAGCGCCGCGTTGATTTAGAGCTGGGCTAATGGCAGAGATCATATTCACGGAGTCAATTACGGAGGAAAGAACACGCATGCCTGTGAAATGGCATGAGCAGCCGTGCAACTATTCAAATGGGCAGTAGGAGAAGCCAAATCGTGGGACCAGCTGTGACGGCGCCGTTGGCTTGCATCATAGGCGAGGTGAGCTGCCCTCCTTCCCTGCTGGTGATGTAGTGACCTACTCGGTTGCTGCTGCAGTGAGCTTGCGGCGCCATGGCGGTTTGCAACCGTGACAATCACTCCATCTATATGTATTGTATTCCTGTGAAAATACTTGGTTGTTTGAAAAAATATGGTAATTGATTTATCACTAGTTTTTGAATGCTTGGTCGTGACAATCACCCGAAGCCACAACCAGAAGTCTCCATCGCGTAATACTTACGGTCGGTCGCACCAATAGACGGTCGGTCAGACCCGCGACACACATCGGCTTGGTCTGACATGTACGACCAGTTACATCAGTGACTTATGCGACCATATTTGAGCAGTAGTACTTGAAATTTGTGTTCCAGGAAACTCACCGGGAGCCGTTTCGGGCCTCGAAACCAAAACCATCAATTAATCTTTAGCTTGTTCCCATCATATTCCAAAGTGTATAGTATAATTAAGTGCAAACCTGCTCACACCTAGTGCGTATCAAACCTAAACGTGTTCCCACTATGCAGGTTTTAGTAGTAGTGCTAGTACTAGGTTATAAAAAGGGGAACTAGTACCTAGCCGAAAATGGCTCTACCACTTCCTCCTCATAATTCTTTCTTGTTCGTCCGTCCTTGTCATGGCCGGTGTGCAGAACTCCAGGTCGAGAACTACTCGTAACAACGGAGCGGCAACCAAGGCCACAAAAAAAGATAGGGCTCGCCGCCTCGCAGAGACCTCGAATGATCTCTCACGGGCAGGTGAGGGCTCCCAGGAGCGCCCTAGCTACGGAGGCAAGTGCTCCCAGGAGCGCCCTAGCCGCGGAGGCAAGGGCTCCCAGGAGTGTCCTAGCCGCGGAGGTGAACATGCCGAGCTAGCGGCGCTGGAGTCGTTATCCCTCGACAACATGCCCGATTAGCTCAATAAGCAGGAGGAGTTCATCGATGGCTTGGTGGAGCTGCTGAAGGAGAGCCTCAACGACATGCCTACTGAGCTCAATGAGCAGGGGGAGTTGACCGCCGGCTTGGTGATGCTGCTGAAGAAGAGCACTGCCTTGGATAAGAAGCCGATCGGCGAAATCCTGCAACTTCAGGAGGACAAGGTGAAGCTCTGCCGCGAGCTTGACCTGCTGAAGGAGGAGAACGCTGGTTGGAAGAAGCTGCATGAGAAGAGTAGTTCCTCGATGAAGATGCTGCAGGCCCTTGTCATGGAACAGAAGGAGGAGTTGGCGAAGCTCCGCATCGAGCACCCGGCTATGGTCAAGGTACGTAATGCGGTCGTGGAACAGATGATGAAGGCTTGCGTCGAGAAGTCCCGTGTCATGGACAGAATGAAGAAGATGGCAGAGGAGATGTGCAAGGAGATGTAGGGCGTGGAGGCGATGAAGTAGCAGTTATGACTCCGCGGCCAGCGACCCTTCATGTAGTAGAGAGCAGCGCCCCATACTTGTGTGTGCGTCTTCCTTGTTTTTTTGGGGTGATAATCTTCCTTCTTCTTTTGCTCCTGTGTTTTTCTTTTGCTTCGGGTATTTTTCCGCACGTGCCATGTTCTCTGCGAGGCATGAATAGAACAATGCTAACAATGAGCGGCATCGTGGGATCGATGACTAGCAAATTAGACCATTTTTATTGCCATATGGCACTGGGCTGCCTAGTTTCGTGCTCCTCCGTGGTACTAGTACTCCAGTGGAAAACTTGAGTATACCGCATGGTTCTTTGCTCCTCCTTAGGTCGTCGGCAACATTTATACGAGTAGTCAAATCACAAGGCCCCGCTTTCTAGCAGTAATGAGGCGTCAAATCACATAGGCCCTCGCATCTCGTTTAACCGACCAAGTGAGACTGCCCCGCCCTCTAGCCTTTTAAAAAAATGTATACTTTTGTATAGTAGTAGTATCGATGGATTGCGCCATGGATCAAAACTAACAAGATGAAATTAAAGAAAAAAGGTGGTACATATAGAGAGCGCTCATCGCCAAATTATGCGTATAGTACTATTAAAAAAGCTAGTATGTGCTTAAATGGGGTGCTAAATTCTATTAAAGAAATTAGCATACCTATTTAATTCTTGGGTTCTTATTATTTATGCCACTAGTTGTGTATCACTACTCAGTTTTTCCATTAGAAGTTACAACTACTCAAAAATGCCATCGATCCATGAGATGCTTGCTGACATGCAATTAGATATCTAAAAAATGCCATCATTCCGTTAGATGTTTGCTCCAAAATGCCATTAGACATTATTATTTTCACGTCAAACCCGTTGACCATGTTATATGACAAAAATAAGCCGATTCTCACAATGATAAGTGTGGCCCCGCTTGTCAGGAGTAACCAAGCGAATAATTTTACAGGAAAATAAGAACGCTGTTGGGATCAAGTAGGCCCCACACTTTAGTGTACTATCGTGAGGTAGAGGGAGAGCTGGCATGTTGGTCCATAGGTATTTATGTCATTATAACATGGCAAAAGAGATTTGAGTCACAATAATGTTGTCCAGCACAACACACCCCTCAAATAAAACTAAGCACCCTGAAATTCTTTGACAACTAAACTGCTGGCTATATGATGTTGGCCATATATATTGTATGTATATAATGTGAAGAAACGAGTGATAGTACTATACCAACTAAAAGATGAACTGTAATAAATACTAGTATGTACATACTGAAGAGTTAAAGTAACTAGAAGGAACATAACATAGTTCTGCTGGGGGCATAGCACAACACACCCCTCAAATAAAACTAAGCACCCCTGAAATTAAACTAAGAAACTAATCCGGTAGACACTACATTAGAACCACCATGAGCAACGACACTCCACCTTACTCGAACTCCTCGTCCACGTGCTGGACTTTGTCCTTGTCCCTCTTCCTCTTGGCCAATACTTCTTTGCTTGAACCGCACACTTGGTTCCTGCTCTTCGTCCAACCCTTGTAGATATTGAAACAAAGGCAGGCATCCATTGCAGCGTACTGGATGTGGTCTATATCTAGTACATTCCACTGCGATGCAGGTCAAGAAACTTTTACGGAGGTTTCTTCAGTTTGCCGTACGAAGGATGAACCATGGCTCCTGACAGGGTCAGCATTGAAGGATGATCACGGGAGGGCACCAGCCCATTCTTCTGGAGGTCGAAGGGCTTGCCTACAACGAGGCCTATCCGACCCAGGACTCTTATGTCGTATGTAAATTCTACAGTAACAAATTTGACTAGGCCGCCCGTGTGGAAGTTCTTAAATTCCTCGCACTCAATCTCGGCATGGCATATCTGGTAGACCAAGAACAATTTATGCACACAAACCTGGATCACGACAGGCTTCATCTTCTCTTCCTCCTTTAGATTCTTCTCTTTGTCCAGGGCTGTGGTGTACTCAACATCTATCCCAACGGCCCACTCATCATTTGACTTTTCAAACATGCGTCTGAAGCGAGCAAGGCATCCTTTCACCGTCGCGGAAGAACGGGTGTAGATGACGTCGAACTCATCGCTGGTGATGGTTCTAACCTTGTACTCATCGCCGATCATGGAGTTTTGGGACACCATGGATTTGGGCGGAGGGTTAGGATTAGTGGAACTGTCGTAATGTGAAAGGACGGGACGACTAGGAGCGAACTGCCATAATGTTAAAGGACGTCCGGGGATGAGTAGGAGCGAACTGCTAGCGGTTTTTCGATTGTAAAAATGCTGAGTGGGGTGTGCGAACGGCAGGGTAGTGGCTTGCCTAGTGGATAAATGGATTCATGCATAGTACTATGGGGGGCCAATAAGATGTCATGTCTACTCGACGCCCAATTAAATGGCTTCATGCATCTGCGTGTTCGCACGTCAAGCGTCTTGAAAATTATAGGTCATACGAAGCTTTCCATGCTCCCATTATACGGGCTTCCGAGAGCCCTTGGATCTGAGATTGAACGGTTGCATGGCGTGATTCTAGACCTATGGGTGAATATCCTATCCTGGAGGGTTATCCTGCAAAGTTTCAGCAACATAGCATGCGACCGTTCGAGCTCAGATCCAAGGGCTGTCAGCAGCCCGTATCATGGTCGCGCCTACCATGACCATCGCCTTGCTCGCGCGGTCGCACCCTTGGAGATTTCAGACGGCTATAGATGTGCATTTTTATTGCCTAATTTGCAGGCATGAAACTACGCCCTTCGTCCAAGTGCGTTAGGCTATCTGATGTTGGCATGTCATACATAGTTATCACTTAGTCACTCATACAACAAGGTTAGCTATAAGGTTGGCTATAAGAGTATTTTTTAATTCTTTCTATCTCTTTCTTCATAGTATTTATTGCATTTTCCAAGGAGTAACCTCTTCCAATGAAATGGTGCTTAAATGAGGTGCTAAGGGCATTAAATGGCTTAGCAACTCAAGTCCCCAATGCATAAGTGCTTAGTTTTTGTTGCTAAGCTTGCTTCATTTAGTTAGCTATAGACTCAAAATTGTCTTTTCACCTAGGTACACGTGCTTAGCACCGTTTCTTCCTGGGGTCACCAAACTAGTCTCTCTCTTCTTAATTAACTTGCCACATCAGACTTCACCTATGTGGCAGGCTTAGCACCTGTACGAGCAAGTACAATAGTGGGCTATAAGCCCACTTACATGGCATTTTTGCATATGTGGAGGACAGAGGCAAGGAAAAAGTGGAGGAGTGAGCTCTCATGCAAGAGCCAGCATCTACATGGTGGAGCATTGGGAGAGGCACCTATATACCATGGAGGTGGTCAGGAATCGGGAGACTCACGCTGGTCGTAGTGCCGTAGTTAAAATGATAATGGCAAGTCAAATCACGGGGCCCCACCTGTCCAGCAGTAACTCATCAAATCACACAGCCCTACGTTTGCAGCAGCCTACTCCCTCATCTTCTCACGTCTCTGTCAAACCGACTAGGGAAAACTACCCCGCCTACCGCGCGGGAAAGGCCCCGCCCTGAACTTTTAAATAGTATAATTTTGTATCCATGGATTGCACCATGGAGCGAAGACTCAAGAAAACAGCAGTACACATGTACAGAGTATACAACACGCGGCTCTCCGAATGGAACACGTGTCATATTGCATTTGCACATACTTGTGGGACCGCAATTGAGAACCGACTGTCGATGTCAAAACCGGCGGATCTCGGGTAGGGGGTCCCGAATTATGCATCTAGGATCGATGGTAATAGGATACGGGGGACACGATGTTTACCCAGGTTCGGGCCCTCTCTATGGAGGTAATACCCTATGTCCTGCTTGATTGATCTTAATGAATATGAGTGTTACAAGAGTTGATCTACCACGAGATCGTAATGGCTAAATCCTAGAAGTCTAACCTATATGACTATGGTAATGAGTATATCCTTTCCGGACTAACCCCTCCAGTCTATATAGACACGGGGGGGGGGATCTAGGGTTACACAGAGTCGGTTACATAAGAAGGAATCTTCATAGTCGGTCGCCAAGCTTGCCTTCCACGCCAAGGAGAGTCCAATCCGGACACAGGTACAGTCTTCGGCCTTCATGTCTTCACAACCCATCAGTCCGAGCCATGGATAACAGGCCGGGCGCCTGAGGACCCCTTAGTCTAGGACTCCCTCAGTAGCCCCCAAACCAGTCTTCAATAGTGAGGTGTTCGGCACACAAATTGTCTTCGATATTGCAAGGCGGGTTCCTCCTTTAATGATCTCCAAGTGATGTATTTGGCCATCGGTTCCATGTCGCTCCCCTCTGCTTCTGCGCGTTAAATAACTTCGCCTCTCACGTGTCAAGCGAAGGTGGAAGGTCAGGGTATTTTGCAGATAACACCCCGTCCACGCAAGGAAGAGCACCTATTAAAGAGATTGGATCCTAGATCCATTCGGCACCACGCAGAGAAAATCCCCGGAAACTAATTAGGAGAAACCATTCCAGCATGGCTAGTGCTCCCAGCTCCTCCACCCATTTCGGCCCAGAGAAAGGCTAGTGGGAGAGGTGTTCAGTGTCCCACGGTCAATTGACAAAGCTGCTGACGCAGGGATTCCCCCCCCCCCCCCCCCCCCCCCGCAGATCTAGTTTCTGTTCGAGCGGGGCTAGATTCCTTCAACGGTGAGATTCAGGCAGAGGACTTCCCCAATCCATCCGGGGGAGAGTGAGTATGTTTCGTCCCCTACCTGCTAAGGGGCGTTGGGTTTCCCATTCATCTGTTCCTCTGAGGGCTTTTGGAATACTATGGCCTGTAGCTGCACAACTTCACCCCTGCCTCCATTCTCCACATTGCGGGTTACGTCGCTTTATGCGAACTATTCCTGGGTATCGAGGCTCATTTCGAGCTGTGGAGGAAGTTGTTCTGTCTTGTCCCGCGTAATCACGAGGGGTCAATATTTGAAGTGGGCGAAGCCGAAGTATGGCGTATCGCCGATACTGGTTATCTGTCCGGCACACCAAGGAAGGCATCCGAAGAATGGCCTTCCGAATGGTTCTATATTAAGGACGTCACGCTTCTTGACCTAGTCCGAAAGGGTCTTCCTGAATTTGCAAGCATTCCGCTGAAGAAACGCCATAGTTGGCGTCCCCGGAGTCTTGAAGAGGATGACAACGTAGAGGTTTGCCAGCTTATGAGCAAGATAAAGACGCTCGCTCAGTTCGGACTCACAATAATCGGGGTAATGGCGACCTCCATAGTGCGAGGGGTTCAGCCGCTACAATACAGAGGGCTGCCCATGTGGCACTACAATGGAGAGGATGACGCCTCCCGCTATGGCCAGAAGGGTCCGCATACCCCCATCGCTCTGGCCAAAATATTGGCCGAACTATTTAAAGGGGATGAAGAGGAGTTTCTTCGCATTAAGCGCAGAGATGGGTATTCTATGTATGATCCTCCCAGTTGGGTAAGCTTCGACCCCTCTATTCCACTCATTCCCCTTCCGGATTACTTTTGATAAATTTCAAGTCTGTTTGTTATGACAACACTGGCGGAAGGTCACCGAACGACTTCATAGTCCTGCCCCACAGCCGGAGATCCACAACTGGGAACTAGATCCTGGGTTTGAAGAGGATCCGGATATATTCGTGGTGCTTGCGGGGGGGGGGGGGGGGGGGGGGGGGTGTTTTACCAGACAAGCTATGACGGTGCAGAAGTGGCCATCACCGCCGACTACCCTGGCCTTCTTCCTATTTCACATGTAAATAATTAAGAAACACCTTCTCTAAGAGAGTGCTCTTATTCTGCCTCACCCACCGCACTGTATCGTGCTTCACAGGGGAGATGTTCGGCGATTTCGAAGAGATCAGCTCCCGCGCCGGGCAAGCCTTCCACGAGGAAAGCAAACAAAGACACGACCGTGCCTTCATCGAAGAGGTACGAATTCGCCAACCTGCACCTGAGCAGTCACGTCCAACCGTGACCTTCCCATTTTCCATGTGTCAGGAGGAAGGTGCGCCAGACTATATCCGGAGGTTCGAGCGGCCGTACTTCCCATAGCCGGGATTCAAATCCTGCCGTGAAGATGGGGGCTGATGCAGGGGCGACAACGGACTATCCTCCAGCCGAGGACTTGGATGATGTATCCGTCACCAACTCAGAAGTGGAGAGTGCCATGAATCATCGGCGCTGCCGGGCCATTTTACAAGACCCTGCACTACAAAAATACACTTCTGTGATGATACGTGTTTGTCACAGTATGTCACCTTTTCTGTCATGCATGTACATCCATGACAAATTTATGACAGAATCAAGATAGTCATACCTATGCTGTCATAGAAGTGTTCCATGACATTACCAAAAATTTCATCACGGAAGTGTCCACTTCCATGACGATAAATCGCGTGTCATAGAAGTGCTTTCATCAAGGGTGACCGACATGTGGCATCCGCTGTAACGGAACGCCTTAAGCTATCAGGTCCGGTTTTGGATCCGATAACCCGTTAACAGTCCCGACCAATGGGGATTTTCCACGTGTAAAATCATCATTGGCTGGAGGAAACACGTGTCGGCTCACCGTTGGGACAGATGTCATCCACTCATTGGACCCAAAGCGCCTATGATACGCCGACACGTGGCACGGCCCAATAGAGGCCCATTCTTGTGAAAAGGCCGGCCTATTTGACTTGGTTAAAAGGTGGCGGGCCGGCCCACAGCAAGCATGTTAACGGCCTGTTCGCATATAGACCATTTACAACCCGCTATCCCAGGGCCCCTTTACGGCCTATCCGAATTAGGCCCAGTAGCGTCATCTGGGCCGTCCAATATAATTCCAGCCCGTTTTAACTTTCAGCCCATGTATGGCCCATGAAGGCTTTCGACCCATATGAGGCCCTTAGTAACCCTCGGCCCCTTAACGGCCCATGGTAAAACTGGCCCGTAATGAACAATGTATCACTTTATACCCGTTAACGGCCCAATATTTCGTCGGGCCATTTCCAGCCCATGATATCTTTCGGCCTTCTCAGGGCCCATTTATTCTTGGGCTCATTTCCAGCATTCAGTTACTTATGGCCCGTTATTGTCATTTTCTGCTTGTGGGCCAAATTCAGCCCGTGGTTACAGTCGGCCCGTTTGTGGCCCGTTAATACGTTGGGCCATTTTCATGTCAAAAAAACTCATTGGGCTGTTTTCATAGAGTTATCAAATACAACCAATAAACGGCCCGTTATTGTCCACGAATAGTATGGCCCATGATTTGTGAAATGACGATACGCCCCATAGAAGGCCCATGGATCCTACGGCCCGTAAAAGGCTCGTGGATCGTATGGCCTGTAGAAGGCCCATGGATCCTATGGCCCGTATAGAAGGCCAATGGATCCTACAGCCAATAGAAGTCCCATGGATCATACGGCCCGCAGGAGGCCCATGGTTACAACAGTCCGTGTGTTGCCATGATTATTTTGGCCTAGTTTCCAAAAATAGGTTATTGTGGCCACTAGAAAAACACAGAAAAAGAACTGCAGTGACTACAAGCAAACAACTAAACAAGACAATAAGGAAATAAATAAGCAAGCAATTAACGCTAGCCTATTACCACTATTACACATATTACATCCACTGGCCATCAAAGTTCGCCACCAGTGCAAATATAGGGAACAAAGCAGCATATTACATACACTGGCCGTCAAAATTGGCCACCGGTGCAAATAAACGCGGCAGCAGAACAAGAGCATAACTGAAAAAACTTCAGAAGAGCTCAAGAAACTTGGTATCCACCATGCTGGCAGCTTTGTCCTGTTTGGCGCTAAAATCCTCCAACGCTTGCTGTTGCACCAGAAAGTATTCATCTGAATGCTCCAGGGACTTCCGCAGTCCTTCCACTTCTTGTCGTAGCACAGCTGGTCAATGTCTTTCAGCTTGTAGTTGAGACTCAAGAAACCGAACTAATTCAGACAGTGAGTTTGAATAGCTTGTGCAAGCGGTAGTGGCCAGTAACTCCAACACTAAACCAAGACAGGACTTTGGGGTTGTCTCACTGTCTTCGAGATAGTCTTCCTTAGCTGTTTTATCAGCTTTGATGGAGACCAACAAGGATGTGCCACTATCCTGAACCTTATCTGCATTACTTCCTTTACCATTGCTTAATAAGGCACTCTTCCCCAATATTCTGTCAGCATTCTAAAAGAAGAAACAAGCAGACACATAACAGTTTAGCATGTACTAGTATATGAAACTCATTTCGGTGAACTAGTTCATTAGTAAGGTGGACATGATTAAACTACCAAGTCTTCTATTGCCAAGTACTAGTACATAATAAAAGCATCAAACAAACATATATCTATGTCCTATGGTCACTGCATTGTCTTGCCAAATCAAAATAGAGACACGGTTCAAATCATATTAGTTCATGACAAAGCAGCAGTGAAAGAATACAAAGCGTGGGAAACTACATGGCACAACAAGATTTCAGATGGGTACCACGGGTCTACATGTACAACAACACTATTGGCTCTGTTGTGATGCTAGTAATGTGCATGATATGACAAGTCAACTGTATACACAATTGAAATTGAAATCAACAGAGCTATTGATAAGAGCAAGCCTGTTAAAGAAACATGCGTGAACATACCTGCTGTGCCATTGAAGTTTCGATTGGATCCTTCAATTTAAAAATAAGTTTGTATGAGTAAATACAGTGATACAAGAGCAAAGCAGTATGCACGATAGCAATCATAGTTAAAAAAGGCGCGCCTAAGCGAGCGCTTAAGCACGTCTAGGCTCTAGGCGTTGGCGAAACGCATTGCGCATAACTACGCTTAATCTGTGCATAACTGCGCATAAGCATGCGTTTTGGTCAGTAAAGCGCAAGGCAGTGGCAAAATGCACAATTAACGCCTATCGCTTTTTTGAACTATGATAGCAATGGAATCTTAAATTAGAACAATTGTTCTTCAGGTTTAGGCACTTGTTCTACATGAACAGGGTACAATAAGACGCAAGAATATAGTACTTAAAAATAGAAAATGAGCTCATGGACCTTACCACATTCTTGGTTCGGGACCAGTGCAGAACAAGGCGTTCCCAGTCATCGTCCAGTAAATGTGTCTCAGGAGAACGTAAGGGAATTTGATGAGGTTCTTTGCCGATGAAGTACGTTTTCTTCAGGTAATTCCGATAGTGCCACCAAGCATTCTTAAAGATAACAGAGGTATTAGCACAGGTTACCTCATCCTGAGTTTCCAAATCGGTCCTTCTCTATAGAGAAAAATGGGAAAATTTGTTGTATTATAACCATCATGGAGGTAGGATGTATGGGACAAAGCAAAGTAATTGCCATGAATAACATTACTTACACATAACTCCTGGACAAACACCTGCAACTGGCCTTTTCCTTCATCTTCAGTATAATATTTCCAAGATGGGAAGATACGCACATACGATTTAACAACATCAAATGCGATAGATGCTAAACTATGACTAGCTGGTTGTGCTTCCTCCACAGGAATAGGCGTACTAACTGGTGGAGTTGGGGTTCCCCGTGGTAGTACTGGCCCTTTGGGCACTGGAGCTGCCTTACTAACTACTCTTGTTTGGGAGCTCTGTGGTGGAGATGGTGCGGTGTCAACAGGAACTAGGTTACTATCTGCTAGGGTTGGGGTTAAATTGGGTGAAGCTGGTTCTCTGCCCATTGCAGTAGGGGTAAAATCTGCGAGAGTTTGGGTTATGTGTGGTAGGGCTGGTTCTCGTGCATGTACAACCGGGGTGCTATCTCCACCAAGAGGTAGCACTATTTTATTTGATGACCATGTTTTTAGTCCGCTAGATGCTGGCATCACTTGCTCCAATTCAAATGGCTGATAAACAGGAAACATAGTTGAATGTACAGACATTGTATGAGAGACAGATGCAATAGATAGTCTGGAAAAAAGAGGGCATGAAATAGTTGACATGTATATTGTTTAACTAAAACGGATAGCATGACATAATTTCACATATATGATGTCTATCTAAACTAGATAGCATATCATAACATAATTGAAAGATATGATGAATAACTAAACATGATCGCATGACATAATTCACCTACATGTTATCTAAGTAATCAGGATCGCATCATTTAATTCACATATGTGATTTATATGCTAAACAGAGGGCATTAGATATGATGTCGGAACTAAGAACATGGTGTTGAATATTGTGTATATGACGTCTAATCTATGCAATGCAAGACACCATATGCATGATATGAGCAGTATAACCATGCCAAGTTAGAGCATACACCTCGATGGGGGAATAGGACTGGTCATCTGTCTCTGAATCCATCTCTGAGGAGTTGTCGGGACCCAACAAGAGATCTGCTTCAACAGGTAGCACTATCTGCGCTGAAGGCTTTGTTTTCACTCCAGATTTTTCAATCTCCCACCCAAATGGCTGATTCACAGGAAGAGTAGTTTAATGTACAAACATTGTCGACAAATGGAAATGTAATGAAGAGAAGGATGGGCAAGATATCATTCAAATATATGATGCCTGGTTAAACAGGATGGCATTGCACATTTCACGTATATTATGGCTGGCTAAAAGACATGAGACTGCACAATTCCCATATATGATATAGAAACTAAACAGGTGGCATTACAGAACATGTCTAAACTAAGTAGATGACATATATGATGTCAAAAGTAGGCACTGCAAGGCAACATATGCATGATATGACTAACATCATCATGCCAAGGTAGAGCAAACACCTTGGGGGTAAATAGGAGTGGTCAGCGGCATCTGAATCCGCCTTAGAACAGATATGTTCCTTTGGATTACAATCTGGAGAGGGGTGGGGAGGGTTTGCCATTGAACCCACCATGGAGCGATGTCTGCATGACATTGTATTGCCGCGCAAAACTCTTCTCTTTTTCTCTACATGTTCAGCATGACCGTGTAAAATATCTGACATGCATACGAAAAAAATATGGTGAGATTATGTAAGGAGAGCATGCAGAAATTTAGAGTGATGGTAACAACGAGTGGATGGATCCAAAAATAATGATAGCAAGCTGATGATTGCTTTAATTTAATAAAAAGAGAGATGATGATTGCTTTACTATTTGTTTCCCACCCAAGTTAAACAACATAGGCATACTAGGTGAACCGGATATTAGACAGAGATACTATTCATTGCTTCCTCGATATGTGCCCCACAACTAATTTAGAACTCAAGTTTGAACATTAATTTGGACCTGACTTGGAGTCCAAGAGGTGAACATGACGATAAAGTAGCAGGTAATTTTAAGCAATGCATAACATAATCAGAAACAAAAGAGTGCGACCTCTCTTGTGGACCCGTGTACTCCTCTAGTTCATCTGCTGAGTCGATGATGGTGATGCCGTTGCGGTGGGTGCCGGCGGCAGGGAAGGAGATCTGAGGCGGCGAAAGACGGTCAGGAGTCGTGATGTCTGGTTTGGTGGATGTTTCTGTCGATGGAGCAACTCAGTTGAGGTGGACGACGTCGCGGCAGGAGTAGGACAAACAACACAAAGTTCCCTTCGACACCTACCTATAACTGAAGTAATTCTGTAATGGCTCATTTGGCTTGCATGATTCTAAAACACAGGGATAGGAAAAACACAGGAATAGGATAGGAATGCACATGGTAAACAGAGCATTTGTAAACACAGGATTTATGTCAACTTGAGTGTTTGGTTTACAGGAATTGGAAGAGCAAAGGAATGCAAAGAAACATGGCCAAAATAAAGTGAAACCATATGAAAGCGTGTAAAATTAGAATGTTATTCTGCCACTAATGCACTTGGTCTTGTTTTCATGCATACGATTTTGAAAAGTAGGTCCAGGTTGATGTTTTGCTCCATTCCTTTCAACAAAATGCATGAATAATTGAATAGTAGAGTGCCATTGGAAAATTCCCTATTGCTATGTTTTTCCGTTGAACCAAAATAGACCTAATGGATCGACATGAATGTATAGTAATAAGTGATGCAACAAGTGTACAACCTCTTTGCCGTAGCCGTGCCGACCTCAACATCATTGGGTTGGTCGTTGAAGCAGTTGAGGCAGAGGTGGCTGTCGGAGGTGTGGAGGAATCTGTAGATGGCGTCCAGGGCACTGCTCTGTTGTGATGGATCGTTCTGTCGTTGGAGCAGCCCCGGTGAGCCGTAAGATGTCAAGGCTGAAGCAGCACAAGACAGACATCATCAATATCAAGTGGGATTCTAATAGCATCTCCAATAGATGATGCAAAATAGATGTTAAATTTACATCACCAAAAACCACCTAACTACAACAGATGAGGTAAAAACTGTTGACTTTGAACTTAACTGTCGAAACTGAAATTTACTGTGGAATCTGAATGTTACTGTCGAAACTGAATGCAATGGTAGCAGAGAGGCACTTGACATGTAGTTTAGGGAGGGCCTGCAGTTCGTCTTCAACCTGCACCCCCCTGAGCTGCCAGCCACCACCGGCCGAACCGCCGGCCCTAGCGCCGCCTCACCTCCTCGAAACAACTCCCCACACCGGTCCGCTGCCGCCCCGGCCAGCCCTATAGGCCCCCCGCCCCCACCCTGAACCCTAAGATAGATAGTGGGGTACCTCTCCGGCGAGCCCCCGTCCCCGCTGCGGGTGGTTCTTCCTTAACTCCGGCGAGCCCCCCACCCCCAAAAAATCGACCGACCCAAAAGTCGATTCAGTCGACTAAAGTGTAGCTAAATCGGAGCAGAGCAGTAGCACGAGCGAGGGGAGAGCAGCAGCAGCACGAGTGAGTGAGTGAGAGCCGGAGCAGCAGCAGCTAGGCAAGCGAGCGATCGAGCGAGAGCTGGAGCAGCAGCAAATCCGGCTGGTATGGACGCCGCTGCCGAAGGGGCCTCGCACCGGGGGAGAGCCGCCATGGAGATGGCGCCCGCGGCGCCGGCTTCAAGGTAGCCGCTCCATGGGGGTGCGGGATGGAGCACCGTCGGTGCCGGGAGGTCGAGCTAAGGAGAAGGTGCGATGCGATGAGTGTACAACCTCTTTGGTGGCACCGAGTAGGCCATGGCTTCGTCCAAGGAGTCGGTGAGGATGTTGCGGTTCTGGTGGAGCAGGTTAAGGCGGCGCTGTGGAGATGGAGCGGCCGTGATAGACAAGGCGGTCATCGGAGCAGCTCCTTGGAGGTGGAGGATGGGGCGGCCAAACCTGCGGGACGACGAGATGGACGATGGATCCTCATTCGGGGAGGTGGACGAGGGACGTCGAGCTGTTGCGGTGGACGACGTCGTCGGGGAAGAGGCTCTGGTTGGGCAGCGGTGAGGTGGCGGATGGAGGAGGGTGGGGTTTCACGGCTGGAGCGAAGAGGTTATGGCGGCCTGGGATTTCGAATGGCAAAAGGGAGGCGATGGGAGGGGGTGAATCATGACTTAGGGACGCGCTTGTCTAAAATGTAGGGTGTGTTACAAAAGTACCCCGCACCGATTTGAACTAGCGGCCCTTTCGGCTGAGGGTTAGAAGGGGGATTTTGCGTGTCGGGATTTGGCAGCTGGAGGGAGTTTTCATGAGCGTTGTAATTTTGGGATAGCAAGGCGCGGGTTGTGAAGGCACCAGTTTTGGGAGCACGATATCTAAATTTTCGGGATATAACTAGGCGCGGGTTGAATTTTAGGGACAAGCCTAACGTGTAATATTGTACTTGTACGTACCAAATCAATTCGCACTTCCCTCAACCAAAAAGAAAACGAAAAAAAATAAAACTATTCACAACACACAAGGAGAGAGTCTTGCCCCGTTTTACTATAAAAGTGCTATTTAAAGCTACTCATACCAACAATTTAGTGCAATTAAATGCTATTCAGTAGTATGAATCCATGTTATGTCCAATTAAATTTTTTCGCTATCTGTATAATGCATGTAACCTACTCATACCAACATTTTAGTGCATTCCAAATGTCTATACTACCGCTGCAATTCGAACTGAATTTGAATTCGTTTCTCTATTTCAATAACAATCTACAATCATGATTGTTGCCAACTTCAACCATCATTCGTGTATTACCTTAATAACACACCACATGATTACTATAGAGATATATATGAACTATGTGTACTACATGAACTCGAATTCTATTTTTTGAATACACTTGATGTTGATTCCAAATAATAGTACATTTGATGTACTAACTATATATTCATAATCTAAACCATGTTCCATACATGTACACCGTGTTTATCACACATAGTATAGTGCCCCGCCCCCTACATTATGACAAGTATTTAGACCTGAGCTGCAAAAGCCACACATTAGCCCAAATTATGATCAATGTTCTATATGTTATACGTAGTACTAGCAAGATGCCCATGCGTTCCACAGAACATCAACATGATCAAGGGGAGGCCTAATTTGCAAATATGGAGAGGGGTGTGGGTATCTTTTTTCAAAATTGCCATAGTTTCCTTCCTATCCGTCAGATATAAATCGGACGACCTATATTGCAGGATGGCACCATCATCAACAACTCCGTTTTTTATAAGAGTAGATTTAAAATATATTATATGTAGTATAACATGTTCATAACCACACCAGGTGTATCACCGTTATATATATTCACACATGTGTCGATTTAAAACACTATGATAAATTCTTCAAATATCCGAATCGCTTTTTATAATGAAGTATGATCCTCTATTCGTCTTTTACACCCACACAATCCTCTTATCTTTGTAGCTAGCTAGCGCTAACTTTCTCTCGTGCATGCAGACGCCCGCATCCCTCTAACCCTCCCTCACCATTCTCTAGCTCCATCGCGCAAATTCATCTTTTCACTTTAGGTCGATCACCCACGGTGTGTGTAGGCCCCCAGCTCCTTCTTTACGGCACACATCGATCGATATGCCTCTCTAGCCAGGTGTGCCTAGCACAAAACACAAGCTTGCCCTCTTCTCTTATCACCGTCCATGCCTCACTCCCACCACTCTTTTCATCGATCTCGTACTCGCACACTTCTCCCCCTCGATATAGTATGACTCTCGCACCACCTCCTAGATGCATCCCCCTCTCTCTATCCTTCTTCCCATGCCTCATTTGCTTCTAACACACACATCATGTATACCGATCGATCTCCCAACATATACCTAGGTCGACTTTAACTATTCCCCCCCCCCCCATCGATCGACATACCTCACAAGTTATGTCTCTCCTTTCTCTGACAAAGGATGATTGATCTTCCTATGTAGTTATGTCTGCTTACCACATCCATATCGCCCCCCTCATCATTCGTGCATGCCTCCTGACCCATCTCTCACACGCACGTGCACAGACAGGAAGCTATCCCATCTCTTATTGATATTGCAGGCGTGCCCTCCAGTTGTCTAGCAAGCCTATCCCACCATTTGTTAGAAGCAACTCCACTACCACCCCCTCCAACACTCTAGATCTTTCTCTCTCCCAACCTTATTCCTCTCCTACACATATGCATGGATGCCGATCGATCTCCCTTAATACATGAGGTAGATCAATCTCCCTTAATACATGAGGTAGGCCTCTCTCCTCCTCCACACATATACCAGCCATTGTACCTCTATAGTTAATTAGGCCTCCCTCCCCCCCACCACACACAGATAGTCGAGCGCTGTAGGTAGGTATCCATGCCACAGAGACAAACTGCACCTGTCCCCTCTCACGTTCCAGTAGGCCAGCCACTCTATATCTTGGATGTGGGCACACACAAATTCGATGGCACTCTTTATCGATCACGTGTGCGCACACACACACACATCATCCCTCTCTTCGATTCTATGGACACCTCAAGCCGATGATACCTCCACTCTCTTCTCGTGGATCGCCCCCTCTATATATATGGTATATCCAGGACTCTGTTTCACACACGTTGCATATGTTACATTTTTTGATTGACCCCCCCCCCCCCAAAAAAACTCCCACGAACCCACACACTATATCTCTCTATGTTTGTATCTCTCTCACACAACCCCACGTAGGTGGTGTACGTATACAAGAAGAGAATAGGTGCACCGTGCACGTACTCATGCTTCGTGCCCAGCCACACCCGCACGGGTACATGGTGGAGCTCATTTCTGTACGAAATGGAAGCCCGCGTGCTAATTTGAACGTGTGTAGCGGTTGTTTACCTACGGAGGTCGTGTACCACGTGTGCATGAAACAAAGTTCGACTTGATGCGTTGGCGCGTTATTTTTAAATAAAGTTATATCGCTCAATGGCATGTACACAGAATATAAAACGATTTTTATGGAGAAAAAGGTAGTCCGCTCCACTATATACAATGGAGCCTGCCTGCCTGGTTTGTCTCTCTTCAGAGTATCTCACACAAGGCTGCGGTGGCCTCTCTCTCTCTCTCTCACCATTGGTCACTGATCCGGCCGCATCCCGTCCGCCGGCGGAAAGGGAGGACGTGCATCATTTCTCCGTTCGACGGCGCCGAGGCAGCACGTCCCGATCTGCAGTACACGCTGTTCTCTCTGACCAAGCTCCAGCATGGTAGGGCCTACGCCAACTGCTCGCTGCCGTAGTATGGGAAGATTCCGCCCACCGCTCCTCACCTAGTTACATCCCGACGACCTCCAGGTATCCCCTCCGGCCTTGCTCCACTGCCCGTCTTCCCACGTCGCTGCATGTGGGTCTTCCATAGTTCTTTGCCCAAAACGTAGCTCGTCCGGCGTACTTTCCATATTTCAATCTCGTCCTCACACCGTTTTAGACAAACACAATCGTGTTGTTATCTTCCCTTAGCAAAACAGTACTGTATTAGTTATAGTTTTGTTTTAGCCTTTTCTTTATTGTTTTTATTAGTTTAAATTATTTCTTTTCGTCACTCTTAAAAAAATTAGTTTTGTTTCTGTTAGTCAACAAAAGAAAATTTTGTTTTTATTTTAAAAATTTATTTTACTTAGTTTTGTATGAAAACTTGTTTAGGTCATAGTTAGTGTTTCATAAAAGCTTTTTATTTGTTTCTTTTTGCAAATAAAGTTTTCTAAAAAATACTTTCTGTTAACTTAGTTGATCTAAATTTTATTTTCTGTTAAAATTATTAGTTTAGTATTTTCTTTGTTAAGTTTTACTTAGGACAAAACTATTTTGTGTTATGTGAGTTTTCTTTAGTAGTTTCGTCATGTAGTTTTCCTTGGTTTTATTTGGTATCCCTTGTTGGTTTGCATTTTATTTGTTGATGAGTGTTAGAATTGCTTTCTAGTATGTTTGCTTATGTGAATGCTATGTTGGACTATATAGATTTTCAACGGAGTGACGAATAGTTCTACCAAGCTATTTTTGAGAGCGTTATCATCTTCATCAACTTACCAGGCAAGTTCACTTTGACCATGTTTTCCATAACTATGTTTATTTGCATGTAGTAGCACCCTTTCAACAATCTCTCTAGTAGTATTATTGAATCTTGTAGTTGAGTAGAATGTATGAGGTAGAAACCCATCTCCCAGTTTCCAAACCCAGGACGTTATATAGTTTTAATGCTACTCTATAGTAGACGGGGTTTGGTATGAGTGCATGAGAGTGGTGTGAAGAAGGAGGACTCTACGTCAATGGCGACAACTTCATGATGGCACCAGCAAGGACTGCATCTTCAGGACTCCTCAAGATTTCGAGACTCGACACAAGAATTCAATACACACTACTGGGTGAAGGACGGTTGACGGGCACCCTGGAGAAACCAGTGTTTGGCTGGGATGCATGGAGAAGCGCCATGACATCTTGCGGAAAGCTTCACCCAGACTCAAAGAGACGGAAGAATACTTCATGCCTGGAAGCTTACCTGTGTAACCGCAAGTCACTATGGGCTCTGGCTTGGTTAACCTTAGTTGTGACTCTGGCTGGGACGGTGCTAGCAAATGTAGAACTACGGTAGGATTGGATGAGCACCGGATAGTGGTCAGAGGAACTCTTCGGAAGACCATGTTTCGATCATCCTGTTCTCAAACATCATGAAGTGCGAGGATGAAAGGGGAGGGATTGAATCTTGCGGGTAAAGTGTACAAACCTCTGTAGAGGGTTAAAACCTAATCGATTAGCCGTGTCCTCGGTTACGGACAATTTGAGCCTCTGGACTTGGATCTATCTCGGAACTCTCAACACCGGACTGATAACTTAATTGTGGGCAACTTATGATGATTTTGGGCTATGAGACATCGGTTGGCGGAACCATGTCATGATAGGACATTCTGTAGTACAGACTCCTGATATTTCTTTGATGTAGGGAAAATAGAACCAGCTTTTATGCAAACAAAACTCAGATACAGAGCCACAAAGCCATATTGCATATAGTATAGTTTATCATCTGTTTTTCTTACAGTGATGTTGTCGGTACATTCAATGTACTGACCTACACGGCTGCAACGTATCACGTTGCAGGATTTGATACGACGAGTGAGTTTCGTTGATTGGGTTACGGTCTACACTCAACTTGCCGATGGCGTTGATGGGACTCCACACCTGATTGTTTATTCCCGCTGAGAATTATGAGGTATATATATATCAGTTGTACGTTATTTATACATGTGATTGCACTTTGAAATATACATTGATGTATTGTGTGTGCCAACATACCGATCTAGGGATGGCACAGATACACAGATGCTTGACCGTCTGAGGTCGGGTCGCTACAGATATGGTATCAGAGCACATGTTGACTGTAGGACATGACCCTAGAAATTGGAAAGCCCCATGACAAGAAATCTCTAAAATTTTATTTTCAAAAAACATCCCTTTCTTCTTATCTTTTCTGATTTTATAAAATATCCTCTCTTACCTCAAATAGTTAGAAGATACCCCTTTCCCTTTTGACCACACGGAGGATCAACCGAAGCTGCTCCAAGAAGGACAAGATATCGGACAACCGATGACCATTTCAGAACAAACAGGATTTGACCATGCATTAGAAGGGTTGAAGCTACACCAGTTGTAGACTCCGATGACTTGAAGAATCAGAAGAATTATTTAATCGTTAGAGGACCAAACCCCTGTTATACACTTACGTTAGATGTGACGATTTGTGAGCTATCATTTGTTTGATGTTTTTCCGACTGTCACAAAATAAAACTCGTTTCTTCAAAACTATTGTTTGTATTATGTGTATCCCTCCCCACCTCTCTCTTATCTCACCCTAAAACCCTTGGACCCAGTAGATGATGAATGAAGTTGGACTGGTATTCGCTGGACCGAAAACACAGCCGGAGGCAGAGCTATGGATTCAGAGCACGGAGAATCACTTCGGGAGCAATTTGGTTTCAAGGAAGAATGAAGTATTGTACGCTCTTCAGTTCTTTGAAGGAAGTGCTGCAGCATGGTGGCAGATGCATCAAGCTATACAGGGATGGAATGGAGCAAGGACTTGGGAAGAATTCAAGAAGACTCTGACAAGATCCCGTCTTATCCGGAAGCACCATGATACCCCAAGAAATAAACCTTGTGCCTGCAAGATTTGCGGAGAAATAGGACACACCCAGGAGGAACACAAGGATGGATGCCCTCATTGTGAGGAGAAACACCCAGTTGAGGAATGCCCAACTAGTCAGGTGACTTGTTTCTTGTGTGAAGGAACCACCCACTACCCAGCTTGGTGTCACATTTACCCCACGGTGCAACAAACTATTCAGAAGCAGGAAGAAGGAATGAAAGAAGCCCTCCGAGAAGTTATGAAAGGACCTGTGATTAAGGAAAGTGTTGAAGACCCTGATGGAGAAAGCCTCAACAGATTTTACTCCAATGTCTGTTATTCATGTGGAGAAGAAGGATATTTTTCACAGTATTGCACCAAGGAAAGAAAAGAGTACCTGGGATACTTCCTGACAGAAGCAGTGGAGTTTGACCCACGGGGAATAGAACATTTGATCAGAACGAAGAAAACCCGAAAGAGAAAACAAAGACACCCTCATAACAACCCAATTTCTGCAAAGAGGGACAAGAGTCATATTACCTGTTTTGAATGTAAGGACGTCGGGCATTATGCCAATGATTTTCCCGAAAGGAAGCAAGGAAATCAAGGAGCAGGAAGCATCACCAAGAAGCCTCGAGACATTCCAGAAGTTATTTGTTTTCGTTGCAAGTAAGCAGGACATTTTGCTAGGGATTGTTCAAATCATCAAAAAGCTAGAGCTGAGTAGTGGAGATATTGATATCAGTAATAAGGGTAGTATGGAAAACACTTTTTCATGAGAATGCGGGGTTGAGTTATGTAATAGATTACTCAGAGATTGTAATAATTCATGACTCAATAAAGTTGATATGTCATATGTTGAAAGGCTTTAAGGAGTTGTTATGTTTTATCTTCGAAATTAATATTCTGGGTGAACATGGAAGAAAATGAGTTGTGATGCATAAACTGGATGTTGGAAATTGAGTTTGAAGTTTTGTTTGGATGATATGAATGTGTACCCGAGGAGATGTGTACCTTATTCTGAGCACCATTTTTGTTTTACAACTACAGATGACGACCCTTTATGAGTCTTTCCTTAAGGGCCCAGAAACAATCATGACCCTGACAAGTGATCATGATTACCCGAAGATCCTGAAGGACATGATGAAGCATATTCACCTTGAAGGAAATGCAGTCTACAAAGGCTACCCCTTCATGCAAAAGGGAGTGGAACTTTGGTATGTGGAGGTACACCTCCACCGTATGAAAGGAGTTTGCCCAAAGAAGATGGGGAAGTACTTTTTCATCTCACGTGTACCACAAGCAACTTTCTTCGACGTTGTTCGTGAAGCAGCCATGGAAGCCATACGCCATATCGGAGAAATACTTGAAGCAAGACTCCGTTATACTCAGGAATACCTAAGAGAAGTGCATGCAGAGATGATGGAGATGAAGCTCAAGGCCACCACGATGAAACAGAAGATTGAAGATTTCAAGGCGCATGTCGCACAATTCCAGTGGGACTGAAGAATACTCAAGGGGGAGAAATGAATAAAGTTGGAAGTAATGCCCGACCATACCAAACCATGTGGGTGGCATCATTTGTAATAAAGTACGTTTTGGAATTTGGATTTATGAAAAATGGTTAAGGATGTAATAAAAGATTTGATATGAAAATAATATGATTTATGGATAAACTAGTGCATTTTTTGGTGTGGTAGTACTCCGTAAAGCCACAGGATCAATGAAGAAAGAAATGTGTTATTCATGACGGCTCATAGAAGGGAGCTGGACCAAATAAGTTGGAGTTTTGTATGATCGTCACCACAAGCGTATGAAGGAAGAAGTACTATTGGATTTAAAGGAGATGTAATGTTGGAATATGGAATAATAATCCTCAGAAGGATGAGTTGAAATTGTACAAGAGTTGAAGTGGGCCGTAACCCACAGGCCCAGGAGTTAATAAGAAGCAAGCACACTCTTGCTGAAGGAAGATATTTTGGAAGAAAACTCTGAGTTAACAAACCGACATTTTTAGGAGGATACAAAAACCTAAGAGTTGTGAAGAAACGTTAGATGTTTTGTTCAGCTTGCAGAAACAATGGATTTATTCGAACTCAGTTCGTCGACAAGAGAAATTCTGTAATGCTTGTGAGTATGCCCAAGTGTTAGAATACGTGATTCGATGTATGCATAGGTAGTAATGGTTCAAGTACGGGATGGATTGGCCCCCATACTGGAGACTTCTATCATGAACTATCATATGTTGATGGAAAATCAGAGAGCCTTGAAATCCTTAGAAGAGTGTCGACACATCAAGCCATAAAAAACCATAGAATGGTAGGACGATGGAACCCTTTACATGCAACCTATGCCAATTGTAGGATATACTGTGAGACTCAACCCCGACCATTTTTCCTGCAGGAGAAGCCATAAATTGTTGACCGCCAGGAGGTTCCGATAGTTTCTTGGTATTGACGACAGACATGTCAGATATGAAGACCCACTCTTCGGAAGAACCTCACCAGGATTGAGAGGACACAAGATTTTGAGAAAAAGGTCATGCCCCAACCGGGAGAGCACCAGTGAAAGAGTTATTCCAGAGAATATGAGAATACCGACACCATCAACTGAAAGGATGGAGTACATGAATTTTGTCATAACCATAGCATTACTTTCAAGTGTGGTAGCACCCCAGATCTCTCTGGTCTATGGATTTGCTGGAAGACCTCCAAACCTAACCTTTTCTTGCTAGCCTCTTCGAATCTCGAGGACGAGATTCATTTTAAGTGTGGTAGGTTTGTAACATCCCAAAATTCTAAATTTTCGAATGTTATATTAAATAAATAGTTTTGATTGTTTGTTTGATTGTTGTGTGAATGATTGGGTGAAATTGAGTGCAATTTGAAACTTTTTGAAAGTTGAATGAGAGGGAATAAAAGGATTTTCCCAAAAGTGTTTCCATCTGAAATAATTTGAAACCTCATTTGAAAGTAACACAAACTTCAGGCCAGTCAAGGACTTTCAAGAGAGGAGATGAAATGACTTCTCCAAAGTTTAAATGAAAGAGAGTGGGGAGTTAAACCACTTTTGAAATTCCATTTGGAATCCCTCCCATTTGAATAATTTCAAATTCCTCTGACCCATTTCAATATAAAGAGAGGAGTAATATGACACTCCAAGCCAGGCGCAAATTTGAAATATATTTGAATGAGGAAAAACAGAAAAGATTTGGAAGTGGTTTGAATTTCAATTTCAAAACCATTTAGGAGTTATTTGACTTTTAATCAAATTATTTTTCTCCTAAAATTAAATAAATGGAAATAAGGGTAAAATGATTCCCTTCAATGGAAAATTAGGAGAAAATAATTTTGAAGTCATTTTGGTATTTTAAAAATGATTCTTGTTGGGTTTTAATGCAACAATATGACTATTTGCTTTATTTGAATTTTCGTAGATTTTATTTGCCTCTGAAAATGTGTTCATGTTTTAGAAATTATTTTTCTGAAACTTTTGATATATTATATGCCTATATAGTATTTCGATTTATTTTGTTTGTTTTCTTTTCCTTCTAATTGTTAAAAAAGGGAAATGGCCGAAGCCCAGCGCTAGCCGCCGGCCCAGTACACCGAAATGGCCCAGGGCCTCTCCCCCCCGAAAACCCTTCGCCCCGGCTGCCCGACCCGCTCTCCCCCTCCCGCGGTCGCTGACACCGAACCCGACCACCATCTTCCTCCTCCGCACGCAACCGCCGCAGCAGGATCGCACCGCCGCCGCCGTATCCCGGAGATCGCGGGATCCTCTCCCTGATTCGCCCCCTCTCCCAAGTTGGCCTCCCCTCTATAAATACCCCTCTCGTCTCCGTTACGCCCCTAAAGACGCCCCGAACTTCTCTCCCTCGCCGCCTATTGCTCGCCAGAGCTCCGCCTCCGCCACCGCGCCATTGTCGCCCTAGCCACTCCCTCCATCGTCCCCGAGCCCCACCACCTCCACCAATCGCCTCGAACCCGTCCACTGCACCTCCCCGAGGACTCGCCCGAGCTCTGGCGCCCTTGGAACACCACCGCCGCCGACCACCCGAACGTCACCGCCGCCCCGAGCTCGCCGCCGTCCTCCTTCGACGTCCCCGAGCTCCACCGAGGCCACAACCGTGATCGCCTTCGTCCGATGCATCCTCCCGACGAGTTCACCGAGCTCGCCGACGACTGGAGCGCCGTCCCCGTCGACCACGGAAGCCGGAGCACCTCGCCGGAGTTCATCGCCGCCGCGGTGAACTTCTCCTCCCTCCGATCCTTTTTCAATGGCTTAGATTAGATCTCTGTATGGTTAGGTTTTATTTTATTAGATCGGTTTTAGTGCGGTTTATTTACGGTTAGTTCGGTTTATATCTAAATCGGTTCACTGGTTTTCCTTTATTTGTACGCGCGTTAGCGGTTTAGTTATATATCGCCCGAGCGTGGTTTAGCGTTGGATCGCCCACTGCTTAGGCCCAATAGCAGCCCGATGCGTAGTACCTGCCAGTTTTTTTTATTTTTTTCGTTTCTGTTTAAAAAAACAGAAATATTTTCAATTTTAGATTGCTTATATATTTTAGTGTGTTTATCCAAATTGAGTGATCCTTTTTGCATTAGATTCAACATTTCTTGAAGTTTGTGTTTGTCTTTAGATATCAAGTTTGAGTAGTTTAAATTTTGAGTTTGATGAAATTTGTTCAAATCACTAATTTGGCCGTATCTTGAGTTTTATAAAAGATTTGTGATTGATTCTTTTTGCTACGGTTTTGGTATTGTTTTGTCTATCCAGAGTCATATAGTGATTTATTTTTAGTTTATTTTAAATTAAGTTTTTAGCAAAACAGTACTGTTTTAGTTACGGTTTTGTTTTAGTCTTTTCTTTATTGTTTTTATTAGTTTAAATTATTTCTTTTTGTCACTCTTAAAAAAATTAGTTTTGTTTCTGTTAGTCAACAAAAGAAAATTTTGTTTTTATTTTTAAAATTTATTTTACTTAGTTTTGTATGAAAACTTGTTTAGGTCATAGTTAGTGTTTCATAAAAGCTTTTTATTTGTTTCTTTTTCCAAACAAAGTTTTATGAAAAATACTTTCTGTTAACTTAGTTGATCCAAATTTTATTTTCTGTTAAAATTATTAGTTTAGTATTTTCTTTGTTATGTTTTACTTAGGACAAAACTATTTTGTGTTATGTGAGTTTTCTTTAGTACTTTCGTCGTGTAGTTTTCCTTGGTTTTATTTGGTATCCCTTGTTGGTTTGCATTTTATTTGTTGATGAGTGTTAGAATTGCTTGCTAATATGTTTGCTTATATGAATGCTATGTTGGACTATATAGATTTTCAACGGAGTGACGAATAGTTCTACCAAGCTATTTTCGAGAGCGTTATCATCTTCATCAACTTACCAGGCAAGTTCACTTTGACCATGTTTTCCATACCTATGTTTATTTGCATGTAGTAGCACCCTTTCAACAATCTCTCCAGTAGTGTTATTGAATCTTGTAGTTGAGTAGAATGCATGAGGTAGAAACCCATCTCCCAGTTTCCAAACCCGAGACGTTATATAGTTTTAATGCTATGCTATAGTAGACGGGGTTTGGTATGAGTGCATGAGAGTGGTGTGAAGAAGGAGGACTCTAAGTCAATGGCGACAACTTCATGATGGCACCGGCAAGGACTGCATCTTCAGGACTCCTCAAGATTTTGAGACTCAAGAGAAGAATTCAATACACACTACTGGGTGAAGGACGGTTGACGGGCACCCTGAGAAACCAGTGGTTGGCCGGGATGCATGGAGAAGCGCCATGACATCTTGCGGAAAGCTTCACCCAAACTCAAAGAGACGAAATAATACTTCATGCCTGGAACCTTACCTGTGCAACCGCAAGTCACTATGGGCTCTGGCTTGGTTGACCTTAGTTCTGACTCTGGCTGGGAC
Organism: Triticum urartu; assembly: GCF_003073215.2. Lineage (NCBI taxonomy): Eukaryota > Viridiplantae > Streptophyta > Magnoliopsida > Poales > Poaceae > Triticum > Triticum urartu. Next base: position 319,159,495 of record NC_053022.1, on the reverse strand, counting down.
GGTGCTAGCAGATGTAGAACTACGGTAGGATTGGATGAGCACCGGACAGTGCTCAGAGGAACTCTTCGGAAAACCATGTTCCGACCGTCCTGTTCTCAAACATCATGAAGTGCGAGGACGAAAGGGGAGGGATTGAATCTTGTGGGTAAAGTGTACAAACCTCTGCAGAGGGTTAAAACCTAATTGATTAGCCGTGTCCTCGGTTACGGACAATTTGAGCCTCTGGACTTGGATTTATCTCGGAACTCTCAACACCGGACTGATAACTTAATTGTGGGCAACTTATGATGATTTTGGGCTATGAGACATCGGTTGGAGGAACCATGTCATGATAGGAAATTTTGTAGTACAGACTCCTGATATTCCTTTGATGTAGGGAAAATAAAACCAGCTTTTATGCAAACAAAACTCAGATACGGAGCCACAAAGCCATATTGCATATAGTATAGTTTATCATCTGTTTTTATTACAGTGATCTTGCCGTTACATTCAATGTACTGACCTACACGGCTGCAACGTATCATGTTGCAGGATTTGATACGACGAGTGAGTTTCGTTGATTGGGTTACAGTCTACACTCAACTTGCCGATGGCGTTGATGGGACTCCACACCCGATTGTTTATTTCTGCTGAGAATTATGAGGTATATATCAGTTGTACGTTATTTATACATGTGATTGCACTTTGAAATATACATTGATGTACTGTGTGTGCCAGCATACCGATCCAGGGATGGCACAGATACACAGAGGCTTGACCGTCTGAGGTCGGGTCGCTACAGCTTGCAATGCGTGATGCTGATGATGAGCCACCAAGGGACGCTCCAGTGCGGCCCTGTGAATGGCCTTCAGAATACTTTATGGATCGAGCGGAAATCAAGGAAGAATTTAACGCATATTTGCGTAACGCTGATCTTGTGAGCTTCGAGGAGGAAAAGTGCCGCTAGTACCACTATCTCACTAGTTCCTTTGTGAGGAGGAAAAAGGAAGACATTTTATTACCAGAGAGGAGGCAGATGAGTACGAGAGGAGGGCGGAGGCAGCTCGCCGCCACACTGCAGCTCAGGGGGCAATAGCCGCTGCATCGCAGTACGACCCCAGCTACAACTATGGATATCCGCTAGGCCATCCGTGGCAATAAACCAACTTAGGCCAAAATCCTAAGCTTGGGGGAGTACGTATTTATCACCGACATTGTATTCATGTTCACACACTCATTGCTAGATGTCAGTGCTCATCCTTTTTCATTGTATCATCCATGCTAGTTTATTTCCTTTTTATGCTTTCTTCTTGTGTATTTAATAAACATTAAGAAAAACCAAAAAATTAGGTGTAGCTTTTAGCTAGTTTTAATTTCCATGCTTGTAGTAGTAATTAAAAAGAAAACCCCAAAATATTTCATGTTCTTCTTTTTCTTGTTGGGAGCTTTCCCGTGTAAATAGTTTTATTTATTTTATTTTCTTTGGGGTCGATAGGAGAAGACCATGATTAAATTGTTGAAGTGGCTCTTATATGCATTATTGTTGATTTAACCAAGAGCCCATATTGCCTTCTCTTCTCCTGTTTATTGAATGCTTGCAGATTCCAGCTTAGTCTAATGCACGTGCACTATTATTATTATCCACATCGTTCGGCCGTGCAAGTGAAAGGCAATTATGACGATATATGATGGACTGACTGAGATGAGAAAAGCTGGTATGAACTCGACCTCTTGTGTTTTCGTAAATATGATTAGTTCATCATTCCTGATTCAGCCTATTATGAATAAACATGTTTGCAATGACAACTAGAGATCATAGTTTCTTGTGCCATGCCTAATTAGCTAGGAGCTTATAATGGTTTACCTTGCGTGCCAACATGCTATTAAGATGGTTATGATGTGGTATGATAGGATGGTATCCTCTTTTGAATGATTTGAGTGGCTTGACTTGGCACATGTTCACGCATGTAGTTGAAACAAAATCAACATAGCCTCTACGATATTTATGTTCATGGTGCATTATATCCTACTCATGCTTGCATTCGGTGTTGATTAATTTTAATGCATGTTCATGATTGTTGTCGCTCTCTAGTTGTTCGCTTCCCAGTCTCTTTCTAGCCTTCACCTGTACTAAGCGGGAATGCTGCTTGTGCATCCAATCCCATAAACCCCAAATTTATTCCATATGAGTCCACCATACCTAACTATATACGGTATCTACCTGCCGTTCCAAGTAAATTTGTATGTGCCAAACTCTAAACCTTCAAATAAATATCCTGTTTTGTATGCTCGAATAGCTCATGTATCAACTAGGGCTGTCCGTATCTTCCATGTTATTCTCAAGAGGAGTGGACTCCGCTGCTCACTCACGAGAAAATGGCTGGTCACCGGGATGCCTAGTCCCATGCTTTATGCAAATCAAATCAAAATAATTGCAAACAAAAACTCCCCCTGGGACTCTTGTTAGTTGGAGGCACTCGTTGTTTCGAGCAAGCCATGGATTAATGCTTGTTGGTGGAGGGGGAGTATAACCTTTACCATTCTGTTGGGGAACCGCCTATAATGTGTGTAGCATGGAAGATATCGCCATCTCTTGGTTGTTATGTTGACAATGAAAGTATACCGCTCAAAATATTATTCACCTCTATTTCAAAACCGAGCTATGGCACCTATACAAATCCCTTCTTCCCTCTGTGAAGGGCCCATCTATTTACTTTCATGTTGAGTCATCATCCTCTTATTAAAAAGCACGAGTTGGAGAGCACCGCTATCATTTGCATTCATTACTGTTAGTTTACATTGAGTATGACTTGACTGGATCTCTTTTACCATGAATTACAATGTCTAGTCAGTCCTTGATCTTTAAAGGTGCTCTGCATATATGTTATATCATATTATGATTGTTTTGAGAAAGTGTTGTCATCCGAGATTTATTATTATTGCTCGCTAGTTGATTATGCCATTGATATGAGTAAACATGAGACCTAAGCATTATTGTGAATATGGTTAGTTTATAATCTTTGCTAAAAACTTGAATGTTGGCTTTACATATTTACAACAGCAAGAGCAAACAGAGTTTGTAAAAGTTTTTCTTTATCACTTTCAGTTTGTCAACTGAATTGCTTGAGGACAAGCAAAGGTTTAAGCTTGGGGGAGTTTATACGTCTCCGTCGTATCTACTTTTCCAAACACTTTTGCCCTTGTTTTGGACTCTAACTTGCATGATTTGAATGGAACTAACCCGGACTAACGCTGTTTTCAGCAGAATTGCCATGGTGTTATTTATGTGCAGAAACAAAAGTTTTCGGAATGACCTGAAATTTCACGGAACGTCTCTTTGGAAATAATAAAAAATCCTTGCAAAAGATGAAGACCAGGGGGCCCACACCCTAGCCACGAGAGTGGGGGCGCGCCTGCCCCCCTGGGCGTGCCCCCCTACCTCGTGGCTCCCCTGGAGCTCCTCCGACCTCAACCCCAACTCTATATATTTGCTTTCAGGGAGAAACAAATAAGAGAGAAGGATTCATCGCGTTTTACAATATGGAGCCGCCGCCAAGCCCTAAAACCTCTCGGGAGGGCTGATCTGGAGTCCGTTCGGGGCTCCGGAGAGGGGAATCCGTCACCATCGTCATCATCAACCTTCCTCCATCACCAATTTCTTGATGCTCACCACCGTGCGTGAGTAATTCCATCATAGGCTTGCTGGACGGTGATGGGTTGGATGAGATTTATCATGTAATCGAGTTAGTTTTGTTAGGGTTTGATCCCTAGTATCCACTATGTTCTGAGATTGATGTTGCTATGACTTTGCTATGCTTAATGCTTGTCACTAGGGCCCGAGTGCCATGATTTCAGATCTGAACCTATTATGTTTTCATCAATATATGAGAGTTCTTGATCCTATCTTGCAAGTCTATAGTCACCTACTATGTGTTATGATCAGGCAACCCCGAAGTGACAATAATCGGGACCACTCCCGATGATGACCGTAGTTTGAGTCATGTATTCACTATGTGTTAATGCTTTGGTCCGGTACTCTATTAAAAGGAGGCCTTAATATCCCTTAGTTTCCACTAGGACCCCGGTAGGACAAAAGATGTCATGCAAGTTATTTTCCATAAGCACGTATGACTATATTCAGAATACATGCCTACATTACATTGATGAATTGGAGCTAGTTTTGTGTCACCCTATGTTATGACTGTTACATGATGAACCACATCCGGCATAATTCTCTATCACCAATCCATTGCCTATGAGCTTTCCATATATTGTTCTTCGCTTATTTACTTTTCCGTTGCTATTGCTATCATCACTACAAAATACCAAAACACTACTTTTGCTACCATTACCTTTTGCTACCGTTACCACTACTATCATATTACTTTGCTACTAAACACTTTGCTGCAGATATTAAGTTTCCAGGTGTGGTTGAATTGACAACTTAGCTGCTAATACTTGAGAATATTCTTTGGCTCCCCTTGTGTCGAATCAATAAATTTGGGTTGAAAACTCTACCCTTGAAAACTGTTGCGATCCCCTATACTTGTGGGTTATGAAGAGGATCAACACACATGAGTTCCAGCAATCTGAGAAAAGAGATATCTATGGTCCCAACTATGGCCAAACTCATGCTTTGAAGGCAAAGGTTGTTTGCTCATCTAAAGAAGAATCTGACTGCAGTTCTGAGGATCCTGAAGACATTGGAAAGGAACTTGCTATGCTCGTGAAGAAGTTCCAGAGGTTCACCAAGAAGAAGGACTTCAGAAAGTCCTCAAGATCCAACTCAAGAAACAATGAAGCTTCCTCACGTGACTACAAGAAGAGAACATGCCATGAGTGCAAGAAACCTGGTCACCACATCTCTGAGTGTCCTCAATGGGATAATGAGAACAACAACAAGAAGAAGAGCAAGGAATATGATTATGATGAAAAGAAGAAGAAGAAATCCTCAAAGTCTTCTTCCAAGTCTTCGTCGAAGTCTTCATCACACAGGAAGAGCTCATCCAGCAAGGCTCGTGCATTTGTTGGCAAGGAGATGGATTCAGAGGAGGAGTCTTCATCTGAGGAGGTAGAGGTGGAGTCTGAAGAGGAATCTGAGTTAGGCGTGGCAAGCCTAGCTCTAGCTTCAGCGTATGTCGCCAAGTCCATCTTCAACACTGAAGACAATGGCTTCATCACCAACACTAATGCTAATGATGAGGATGACTCTGCTCCCACCTACTGCTTCATGGCATGTGGTGCCAAGGTAAACTCACGCGACGCTTACTTTCAAACTTCAAGTGAAGATGACTCTGAATGTGAATCTAAACCTAGCTACAAAACACTTGCTAAAATTGCAACAGAACAACAAAATGCTATGGAACATATTCAAAAGTTGCTAGACAAAAGCGATGACCTGTTGGACGCGGAAATGACTCGAACTCAGTCCTTAATTGAAGACATTAAAAATCTTCACGTTAAGTATGAAGAACTTGAAAGTCATCATGGAACGCACTCAACTACTCATGAAAAGCTCTCCTACGATTATCTTCAAAGGAAGCAAGAGCTTGAGAACCTGAGATCGGCTCATGAAGATCTTCAAAAGGAGAACGAGTCACTCCGTGCTCATCAGATCAGTTCCGCTCAGGAAGACTTTGAGCCACCATGTTTTAAATGTCTTGAGTGTGATAATGCTGCTTCTGTTGCTGGATGTTCTACTGCTACTACTGTTGCTATGTCTTCAACTGCTGATGTGGAAACTAACCCCTCTTTTGAGGATACCACTACTATTGCTGATGAGAATGCCAGGTTGAAGACATTGCTTCACACAGGGATGTACAAAAGCCTCAAAGGGCATCAGACACTGTGTGATGTCCTCAAGAAACAGATTCTGAACCGAAACCCTAGGAAAGAGGGTGTTGGGTTCGAGAGGAAAATGAATGTTGATGCTTCCTACTGGAAGCCTGAGAAGTACCCCAAAACCACATGGTTTGCTACAAAGGGACCTTCAGTGGATCCATCTACCTTATCTGGCTTCACTTGTGCTAACCCTATTATCATTATTGAATCCTTTGATGCAAACTATAAAATGTTTAAGAATCAGAATGGTGAAGTGTTTGACAGGTATATTGGTACTACTACAGGAATGGACCCCCTTTGAAGAAGATCTGGGTGCCCAAGAGTTGTCTTGAGAATCTTTAGGTGAATGTCATCATGACACCACCTAGGAAGAAGACAAACCCCAGACGAAAGGCTTCATATGGTTCAAAGGTTTCATATAGACAGATGATTCACCAGAGTCACCCTAACGCCAATGTTTTGCAGGGAAACCATACTCAGACTTATGAATATGAGCGTGTTTCATCAAACCGCTATGATCATAAGACCAGGAACTATTCTTCTTATTCTTATGAGTATTATTCTCCTCCAGCAAGGCTATTTTCTTGGGCTCCAAAGCCAAAGTTCTCATATGCTGCACTTAGACTCATTGCTTTTAAGCCACCCCTAAAGATGTGGGTGGTTAAGAAGAATTAACTCTCTTTTGCAGGGAAAGGTCTCCAGCTGGAAATCAAAGTCGTCTGATGCTTATGCTGGGGACCTAAAACATCTTGTGGGGCGCAAGATAAAATGCCAAAATGGTCTTACTATGTATTTAGTTCCTGGATTCCCTACAATCATCCTATCTTCCCTAACCAGGATCTGAACTTTGATAATCGGCTTGTTTGTCAAATGTTTGTGCTTCACATTTCCCTTGGTGAAGCCTATCCCCCTAGCTGCACTGTAGGGTACGATACCAAAGGCTTCTGAGTGGATTATGGACAGTGGATGCACTAACCACATGACTGGTGATTGAAGTCTTCTCAGGGACTCAACCTTATGTCCATCTGACAAGAGTCACATCACATTTGCTGACACTGGCAAAAGAAAGGTATTGGGTCTAGGTAGAGTTGCAATCTCAAAGGATCAGCACATGGATAAAGTGATGCTTGTTGAATCCCTTGGTTTCAACTTAATGTCTGTCTCAATGCTCTATGATCTGAACACGATTTTGATGTTTGGAAAATATCGTTGCCTTGTGCTTATGGAATCTGACAAATCTCTAGTCTTTGAAGGGTATCGAAAGGATGATTTATACATGGTAGATTTCTCAGCAGGACCACAGTTGGTTGTATGTCTTCTAGAAAAAGCTTTAGAGTGATGGCTCTGGCATCGGAGGCTAGGGCATGCTGGCATGAGGAACTTGTACACACTCACGAAGAAGAAACATGTCGTAGGCATCAAGGGCGTCAAGTTCAAGAAGGATCATCTGTGTGGTGCCTGCGAAGCTAGAAAGATGACAAGGGCCAAGCATCCCTCAAAGACAATCATGACAACATCTCGTCCCTTCGAGCTGCTTCACATGGACTTATTTGGCCCTACTCACTACTCTACTCTTACTACCACTTCTTGCCTCTACGGCTTCGTCATTGTTGATGATTACTCAAGATATACATGGGTGCATATAATCCTCTACAAGAATGAAGTGCAGGATGTCTTCAGACGATTCGCCAATCGTGCCATGACGAACTATGTAACGCCCTCGATGCGGCTATATCTCCCATGTGTCGAAGCACGACTTAGAGGCATAACCGCATTGAAAGCAATGTCGCAAGTGAGGTAATCTTCACAAAACCCATGTAATACATAAGGGAAAGAGATACATAGTTGGCTTACAATCGCCACTTCACACAATACATGAATAAAGCATTACATCAACCAGATACAATCAAGGTCCGACTACGGAACCGAAATAAAAGAAGACTACCCCAAATGCTACACAGATCCCCGATCGACCCCAACTGGGCTCCACTACTGATCAACTAGAACGAAACAACACAAAGGACAAGATCTTCAAAGAGCTCCTCCTTGAGCTTGGTTGCGTCATCTGCACGGTAACCTCGGAACCTGCAAGCTGGTTTTGGAAGTATCTGTGAGTCATGGGGACTCAGCAATCTCACACCCTCGTGATCAAGACTATTTAAGCTTATGGGAAGGGTAAAAGGTATGAGGTGGAGCTGCAGCAAGCGACTAGCATATATGGTGGCTACCTTACGCAAATGAGAGCGAGAAGAGAAGGCAAAGCACGTTCGAGAAAATACGATCAAGAAGTGATCCTATAACAACCTACGTCAAACATAACTCCAACACCGTGTTCACTTCCCGGACCCCGCCGAGAAGAGACCATCACGGTAACACAGCAGTTGATGTATTTTAATTAAGGTCAACTTTAGGTTTTCTATAACCGGACATTAACAAATTCCCATCTGCCCATAACCGCGGGCACGGCTTTCGAAAGTTCAAATCCCTGCAGGGGTGTCCCAACTTAGCCCATCACAAGCTCTCACGGTCAACGAAGGATATTCCTTCTAGCGGGAAGACCCGATTAGACTCGGAATCCCGGTTACAAGACATTTCGATAATGGTAAAACAAATCTAGAAACACCGCCCGAATGTGCCGACAAATCCCGATAGGAGCTGCACATATCTCGTTCTCAGGGCACACTCAGATGAGCTCTCCATACAACTAAAACCAAACCTCGAGTTTCCCCAAGGGGGCGCTGCACAGGGCTCTAGTTTGGACCAACACTCAGAGGAGCACTGACCCCGAGGGGGGGGGGTAAATAATGATGACCTCAGGAGCGTGACTCCCAAGGGAAAAGAAAAGGCTAGGTGGAAAATGGTAAAACCAATGTTGGGCATTGCTGGAGGAGTTTTATTCAAAGCAAACTGTCAAGGGGTTCCCATTATAACCCAACTGCGTGAGGAACGCAAAATTCGGGAACATAACACCGATATGACGGAAACTAGGGCGGCAAGAGTGGAACAAAACACCAGGCATAAGGCCAAGCCTTCCACCCTTTACCAAGTATATAGATGCATTAATTAAATAAGAGATATTGTGATATCCCAACAAAATACCCATGTTCCAACATGGAACAAGCTCCAATCTTCACCTGCAACTAACAACGCTATAAGAGGGGCTGAGCAAAGCGGTAACATAGCCAAACAACGGTTTGCTAGGACAAGGTGGGTTAGAGGCTTGGTTCAACAATATAGGAGGCATGATAAGCAAGTGGTAGGCATCGTAGCATAGGCATAGCAAAAGAGCGAGCAACTAGCAAGCAAAGATAGAAGTGATTTCGAGGGTATGGTCATCTTGCCTGAAATCCCGCAAGGAAGAAGAACGAGTCCATGAAGAAGACAAACGGATGTAGACGAACGGGTCCTCACAAATGCGACGTAATCGGAACCAACCCGAAGAAGCAACACCAAAAAGGAGCAAACAACATAGTAAACAACCAACACATGACCATGGCATGATGCACAACCAAGTATGATGCATGTCCGGTTTAATGAAGCATGGCATGGCAAAGTGCACAAGCAATTCTACAAATTAAGTGGAGCTCACTATGCAACGAGTTGCATATTGACGAAACAGCACAACAAGTTATTTGGTTCGATCTCGTTTATGTACCAATCAATATTAAATGTTGTTAAACATGGCAAGAGGGTGAACCAAAGCAAAACTACCTATCTAGGCAAGTTTGAATGAGGACGGAACAACAAGCAACAAGTCCGAAAAAATCCCCATATGCATATTTTAAGGTTTGGTACTGTTCTGCCCTAAACCATATTTTATAGTTGTTAAACATGCAAAGTGATGCCACCATGATAAACTAGGCAAAATTCTACCCCATTTACATATAAAGTTTATTAAAATCCGAGCTACGGTTATTAAGCTATGAATTAAAGCATTTTACATGGCAATATGGGAAAATATATGCAAACATCATTTTAAACATTTTAAACATAGATGAAAATTGCATATTATTAAACTAGATGAAAAACTAAGCAAGTTTCATATATAATGTTTTTACAAAAGATGCACGGTTGGTGAGTTATGATATGCATGGAGCTTAGGGGTTTTACCGCAAATCGGTAAACTCTGGAAAAAAATAACTAAATCGCAGATCCTAAAAAAACCTACACGGGCCGGATCTTGAACAGGGCCCAACAGAGAAGAAGAAAAAGAAAAAAAAGGTGGGGTGCTGGGGTGGCTCACATTGGGCTGAGGCCCAGTTGGGAAGAGGCTGCAGCAGGCCGGATCTGGGGAAGGAGGTTTGATCTTGGCAGTGGCCCAGCGAGGCGATGGGAGAGCGCACGGTCAACGTGAGTGGGCGAGGTGCTGCACTCGGCTCGTTCTGAAGAAGAACGACAGCGATAGGCTGAAGGCGAGGTAGAAGACGCGACGCACGAGGTTCAGTGACGAGATCGGCGGGAACCGGCCGGAACTTGGCGCTGTCATACTCATCCTCCGCGCTCGCACACAGACGCAGGGGAAGCAGCAAAGGACTTGGCGGCATGGAGGGAGGTTCAGACGAAGCAAGGCAGCAGCGGCGACGGGCAGGGCTGCAGATCATGGCGATGCAGGGGAGTGGCGATGGCAAACTTGGCGCGGAAAGGCCGGATCTGAGGCGGGGGAGGCAGATGAGATCGGGGCCGGACGCGAGCTTGACGGCGGCTGGGTAAAATGGCGACGAGGTGTGCACTGGTGCGGTCGACAGGGCGCAGAGGAGGTTGTTGGCGACAGGGCTCCTCCTGTTGACAAACCAAGATAGAGGGAGCGATGTGAGGGAGAGGGAGATGAATGAAAGGAGGGAGAAGAGAAGAGATGGGCGGGATGCTCATCTGGTGGTCAACGACGATGGCGTAGGACAGCGTCGGGCACGGGGTTGGGATCCGGTAGTGGCGTAGGTCCAAGGCGCGGGTGGTTCATGGAGGAGCTCCTCTCCGGATCGAACTGGAAGGATAAGGCAGCAGGGCGCTGATCTCTGATGAGGCTGGTTGAAAACGGCGGCCTCAGGCAGGTGAGCTCGGGCTCCTGGATCGAGAGGGGCACGGGAAATCGGGCGTCATCGTGCTCTGCTCCCTGGCGAGCTCAGTTAAGGCCAAGGGGATCCATAGGCACGTGGGGCTGCTGATGCGGTGTGAGGAGAAGCAGAGGCCTCGACGCTCGTGGGCATGGGAGAAGGAGCTCGGGTCCCTGGTTGGTGGGTGGAGAAAAACGAGGAGCGAGGGATCCCGAGGGGATTTGGTGGAACGACGGCGGCGGAGTGATTGGATGGATGGAGGGGACAGGATCCCTAGTTTCTAGGGTTGTCCACTATTTATATTGCAATGAGATTAGGGTAGGGGCTATCACGTCCCTATGATCGTAATCGGGCAGCTTAGAAAATATAGGTTAGGAAGTCCAATTAACAAAACGGAGACGTTTTGTAGATGTTTGGGGATGATCCGGAACCAACGGAGATGACTGCCCGGGTCGGGTCCGGGACAATTTTCGGACGCGCGCGAGAGGAGGTCCGCGGGCTGACGAGAGAGGTTAGGTAGGGCCTAGCGGATTGTGAAGAGCGGTTGGTCTGAGAGAAGAGGGGAGAGATGCAGCTCGGCACGGTTTCCGGAGACCGAAAACGTCCGACATTAGACCGACTATAATGCCACTATAGTTTAACGGTTGGGCTATCAAACGAACTCCGAATGCGATGAAACTTGACAGGCGGTCTATCTACACTAAAATAAGACCACACGCCAACTTTCAACCCATTCCGAGAACATTTTAGGCTACTTATAAAATACTATTTCGGACATGCCGCGGGCGCGTGCAAGTGTGTCTGGGCTCAGAACGGACAACGGATGGAACGAGGAGACCGGGACAGATGTAAGTTTTTTAAAACATGATGATGCAATGCACATGATGACATGATAAGATGCAACACGCAAGCAAATGACATGACAACGACATCGAATAACTGGAAGACACCTGGCGCATCGGTCTCGGGGCATCACAAACTATGGCATCAAGATCAAGCACATCACAAGTGACAACGGCGCAGAGTTCAAGAACACCGGCCTCGACACTTACCTTGATACGTTGGGCATCACTCATGAGTTCTCAGCTCCATACACACCTCAGCAGAATGGCATCGTGGAGCGCAAGAACAGAACCCTCATTGAGATGGCTCGGACGATGCTTGATGAGTACAAGACTCCAAGGAAGTTCTGGCCTAAAGCCATTGATACGTCATCAACCGTGTTTATCTTCACAAGCTTCTAAAGAAGACATCATGTGAGCTACTAACTAGTAATAAGCCAAACGTCAGTTACTTCAGAGTATTTGGTGCTAGGTGCTAGATCAAGGATCCACATCACACTTCCAAATTTGCACCGAAAGCACATGAAGGTTTTATGCTTGGTTACGGAAAGGATTCACACTCCTACAAAGTCTTCAACCTCTTTCATTATAAAGTTGTTGAAACTGTGGATGTGTGGTTTGATGAAACTAACGGCTCGCAAAGAGAGCACCTACCAAATGTGCTAGATGAAGTCTCACCAAGTGAATCCATCAAGCTTATGGGTACTGGAGAAATCATACCTTTAGAGGCTCAGGCTGAAGAAGAACTCATCATTTCTGCACCTAATAAACCCGAAGACACTGCTCAGCCCGAAGTCAATACTGATGATGAAGACAATGATCAGCAAGTGCAAGGTCTTCGTCCAGTTCATCCTCGTGTTGCAAATGAAGTGCAGATTGAGAAGATAATCGATAGCATCAATGCACCTGGTCCACTCACTCGTTCAAGAGCAACACAACTAGCAAATTTCTGTGGGCACTTTGCATTTGTATCTATATCTGAACCCAAGAAAGTTGCTTAAGCCTTCATGGAACATGAATGGATTCAAGCGATGCAAGAAGAGCTTCAACAGTTCGAGCTGAACAATGTGTCGGAATTGGTTAAGCTTACTGAGGGAGTCCTAGATTAGGGGGTGTCCGGATGGCAGGACTATACCTTCGGCAGGACTCCTGGACTATGACTCCTGGACTATGAAGATACAAGATTGAAGACTTCGTCCCGTGTCCGGAAGGGACTTTCCTTGGCATGAAAGGCAAGCTTGGCGATACGGATATGTAGATCTCCTACCATTGTAACCAACTCTGTGTAACCCTAGCCCTCTCCGGTGTCTATATAAACCGGAGAGTTTTAGTCCGTAGGACAAAGAACAATCATACCATAGGCTAGCTTTTAGGGTTTAGCCTCTCTGATCTCGTGGTAGATCTACTCTTGTACTACCCATATCATCAATATTAATCAAGCAGGACGTAGGGTTTTACCTCAATCAAGAGGGCCCGAACCTAGGTAAAACATCGTGTCCCCTGCCTCCTGTTACCATCCGACCTAGAAGCACAGTTCGGGACCCCCTACCCGAGATCCGCCGGTTTTGACACCGACATTGGTGCTTTCATTGAGAGTTCCTCTGTGTCGTCACTTTTAGGCCCGATGGCTTCTCTGATCATCAACAGCGATGCGATCCAGGGTGAGACTTTTCTCCCCGGACAGGTCTTCGTATTCGGCGGCTTTGCACTGCGGGCCAATTCGCTTGGTCATCTGGAGCAGATCGAAAGCTATGCCCCTAGCCATCGGGTCAGATTTGGAAGTTTGAACTACACGGCCGACATCCGCGGAGACTTGATCTTCGACGGATTCGAGCCACAGCCGAGCGCACCGCACTGTCACGATGGGCATGATTTAGCTCTGCCGCCGAACAGTGCCCTGGAGGCCGCACCCGTGTCCGCTCCGACCCCTAGCTCGGAGCCGATTACACCAACCGAGGATGGGTGGTTAGACACCGCCTCGGGGGCTGCAATCTCTACGGCGATCGAGCCGAACACCAGCCCTATTCTCTGCGAAGCCCGTGAATCCAAGGAGCCGGACTCCTCTCTGGACTCCGAGCCCTCTGCGCCCCGACCGATCGAACCCGATTGGGCGCCGATCATGGAGTTCACCGCCGCGGACATCTTTCGGCACTCGCCCTTCGGCGATATTCTGAATTCACTAAAGTCTCTCTCTTTGTCAGGAGAGCCCTGGCCGGACTATGGTCGGCAAGGTTGGGATGCGGATGATGAAGAAATTCAAAGCCCACCCACCACCCACTTCGTAGCCACTGTCGATGATTTAACCGACATGCTCGACTTTGACTCCAAAGGCATCGACGGTATGGACGCCGATGCAGGAGACGATCAAGAACCAGCGCCTATAGGGCACTGGAAAGCCACCTCGTCGTATGATATATACATGGTGGACACCCCAAAAGAAGGCAATGGCGATGGAACAGCGGAGGATGACCCCTCCAAGAAGCAGCCTAAGCGCCGGCGTCAGCGTCGCCGCTCTAAATCCCGCCAAAACAAAAACGGTGATTCCAGCACAGGGGATAATAACACCCTGGACAGTGCCGAAGACAACCACCTCCAGCAAGATTCAGCACAGGAGGATAGAGAAGCCAGTCCTCATGAGGCAGCGGCAGACAGAGAGGTCGAGGACGATAATTATATGCCTCCCTCCGAAGACGAGGCAAGCCTCGACGACGATGAATTTGTCGTGCCAGAGGATCCTGTCGAACAAGAGCGTTTCAAACGCAGGCTTATGGCCACGACGAGCAGCCTCAAGAAAAAACAGCAACAACTTAGAGCTGATCAAGATTTGCTAGCCGACAGATGGACTGAAGTCCTTGCGGCCGAAGATTATGAACTCGAACGCCCCTCCAAGAGCTACCCAAAGCGCAGCTTGCTACCCCAATTAGAGGAGGAAGCACCTAAATCACCAGCGCATGATGCGGCCGACCGGCCACCCCGTGGCCCCGACAGAGAGGCCTCTCGGCCCTCCACTCAAGCCGCACCCCGGTGCCACTCAAAAACTACCAAGGCATGGGAAAATGCGCCAGACCTGCGAGATATATTGGAGGATAAGGCAAGGCAAACAAGATCGATCTACGGATCACGTGGGTGCCCCATGGCACGAGACGGTACTCGTCACGCCGGATACAGTAAATCCGGCCGGGCTGAACACAGTAGACAAAGCTCGTTTGAGCTGTGTCGTGATGTAGCCCAATACAGAGGCGCCGCACACCCACTATGCTTCACAGATGAAGTAATGGATCATCAAATCCCCGAGGGTTTCAAACCCGTGAACATCGAATCATACGATGGCACAATAGATTCTGCGGTATGGATCAAGGACTATCTCCTTCATATCCACATGGCCCGCGGTGATGACCTACACGCCATCAAATACCTCCAACTCAAGCTTAAAGGACCAGCTCGGCATTGGCTCAACAGCTTGCCAGCAGAATCAATTGGTTGTTGGGAGGACCTAGAAGCCGCATTCCTCGACAATTTCCAGGGCACTTATGTGCGACCACCAGATGCCGATGACCTAAGCCACATAATTCAGCAGCCAGAGGAATCGGCCAGACAATTCTGGAAACGGTTCCTAACCAAGAAAAATCAAATCGTCAACTGTCCGGACGCAGAGGCTCTAGCAGCCTTCAAGCATAACATCTGTGACGAGTGGCTTGCACAGCACCTAGGACAAGAAAAGCCGAAATCTATGGCAGCCCTCACGACACTTATGACCCGCTTTTGCGCGGGAGAAGACAGCTGGCTAGCTCGCAGCAATAACATGACCAAGAGCCCTGGTAATTCGGATACCAAGGACAGCGGTGGCAGGTCGCGTCGCAACAAGCAAAAGCGCCGCATTAACGGCGACAATACTAAGGATACGACAGTTAATGCCGGATTGAAAGGCTCTAAACCCGGTCAGCGGAAAAAGACATTAAAAAGAAACACTCCGGGCCCGTCCAGTTTGGACCGAATACTCGACCGCTCATGCCAGATACATGGCACCCCCGAAAAACCAGCCAATCACACCAACAGGGATTGTTGGGTGTTCAAGCAGGCAGGCAAGTTAAATGCCGAAAGCAGAGACAAGGGGCTGCATAGCGATGACGAGGAGGAGCCCCGGCCGCCGAACAACAGTGGACAGAAAGGTTTTCCCCCACAAGTGCGGACGGTGAACATGATATACGCAACCCACGTCCCCAAGAGGGAGCGGAAGCGTGTGCTAAGGGACGTATACATGATGGAGCGAGTCGCCCCAAAGTTCAACCCATGGTCTTCCTGCCCGATCACTTTTGATCGAAGGGACCACCCCACTAGCATCCATCATGGCGGATTCGCTGCATTGGTTCTAGACCCAATTATTGACGGATTTCACCTCACAAGAGTCCTTATGGACAGGGGCAGCAGCCTGAACCTGCTTTATCAGGATACAGTGCGGAAAATGGGCATCGATCCCTCGAGGATTAAACCCACCAGAACGACCTTTAAAGGCGTCATACCAGGTGTAGAAGCCAACTGTACAGGCTCAGTTACACTTGAAGTGGTCTTCGGATCTCTGGATAATTTCCGAAGCGAGGAGTTAATCTTCGACATAGTCCCGTTCCGAAGTGGCTATCACGCACTGCTCGGGCAAACCGCATTTGCCAAGTTCAATGCGGTGCCGCACTATGCATACCTCAAGCTCAAGATGCCAGGCCCTCGAGGCGTCATCACGGTCAATGGAAACACCAAACGCTCTCTCCGAACGGAGGATCATACGGCGGCTATCGCAGCGGAAGTACAAAGCAGCCTCTCAAGGCAATTCTCCAGTCCGGCCATTAAACGTCCGGACACCGTCAAGCGCGCCCGGAGTAACCTACAACAAGACCACCTGGCACGTTCCGAGCAAGCGTAGCAATGCGGCCCCAACCCCAGCCCTCGCGAACTTGCGAAACCAGTGTTGCGTGTACATAACTACACTCTAGAAATACCATGGGCACAGGGGGAGGAGCACCATCACGGCACGCCCGAAACGCGGCTTAAAATGCACTAGGGGCTGCCGATTTCTTAATTTTCTCTTATTTTCAGGACTCCATTCTTCGGAAGGCTTGTCCGGCAGTACAATTGTCGCACAAATGATACAACCAGGGAAGCAGAAAGCTACGCCGCACTATGGAACTCTAAGGTGGTCTCTATAACGAGCAGTATACCTGTTTCGCATAACATTCCGTAGCTCGCCTCTGGAAAGGACATATTTGATAGTCCCATCTTTTGCTTATCGCACTATTTGTATCGTTCTGCTATGATCGCAGCTTTTTTAAATAAACAATGCATAGCTTCCGTCTATTATTGCATTACCTCTTTTTTTACGAATATATGTTCATTAATGACATGTTGCACCCGTACACTTTGGTACGACCAATACGCCAGGGGCTTAAGTACCCCACAATACGGCGTGAGAAGTCCAAACACTTTCGCAAGTGCGGCACCCCGAACTTATAGCATTATATGCATCGGCTCCGAATCATGTCTTGGGTCAAATGTTGGGTTTGCCCGGCTCCTATGTTTTGGTACCTTATGTTCCGTTATATCGGCTAAGGTAGCACTAGGAGAACTACTGCGATTGTGCCCCAATTGAGCTGGGCTAAGCACCTCAGTAGAGAAAGCTAAAACTGACCGTCATGATGAGGCGAGAGATGGTCGTTGTTCGACAGGTTTTTGAGTCCCTAAAGACTTATGCCGCTTAGAGCGAGGAGTCGGCTTTGTCCGGCCTAGGCGTGGATAGCGCCCCGAACTCGGTCTTCCGAACACTAGGGGCTTCGCCGAAATTTAAAATTATAGAATTCTATGGCTAAGTGAGAGTGTTCAAGCATTATAGTCTGATTGCCTTGTTCGTTGTGTTGAGCGCCTCCCTCGAAGGACCCAAGAATGGGAAAAAGAGCGCTCATGTTTATCCCGAACACCCCAGCACTCGTGCCATGGGGGCAGAAGCCGACGACTCGCCATCTCTCAAATTTGATAAACGGCCGCACATAAGGTAATATTTTAAATTCAAAAGCGTTGCTTAGCGCATATGAACAAGTTTTCAGCGTACAGGATCACAAATGCGAGTTTACTCAAAAAATACATCTTTGGGGCGTTCATCCGCTATAAGGAGGGCACCCTTCAGGACGCCCTCATAATACGCTTCCGGGACGCGATGCTCCTTGCCCGGCGGCGGCCCGTCCTTCACCAGCTTCTCCGCATCCATCTTGCCCCAGTGCACTTTAGCACGGGCAAGCGCCCTACGGGCACCTTCGATGCAAACGGAGCGCTTGATTAATTCAAGCCATGGACAGGCATCCACCAGCCGCCTCACCAGCCCGAAGTAGCTCCCAGGCAAAGCCTCTCCAGGCCACAGCTGAACTATGAGGCCCTTTATGGCCTGTTTGGCAACCTTGTGGAGCTCGACCATTTGCTTCAACTGGTCGCTCAAAGGCACCAGGTGTCCGGCCTCAACATACTGAGACCAGAACACCTTCTCCGTCAAGCTCCCCTCTTCGGGTCGGTAGTAGGTGGCGGCACCCGACGCACTGCGGGGCAAATCTACGAACACTCCTGGAGAGCTCCGGACTCGGGTAAGTAATAAGTAATTCACTTTCACGTGCTTGCTTTGCATAATGAATGCCTTACCCGCCGCTATCTTCTTCATTGCGTCAATTTCTTTGAGGGCTTTCTGGGCTTCGGCCTTTGCAGACTTCGCGCTTTTGAGGGCTGCTGCAAGCTCGAACGCTTGCATCTTTGAGTCAAGCTCCAAACTCTCATGTTTTCTCACGAGAGCCCGGAGCTCTTTATGCACCTCCTCCACCCACGCCTCCTGCTTCTCTCTCTCTCTCCGTGTGCTCCACGACCGCCCTATTTTCGGCCTCGGACAACGCTTGCTTAAGGGTTGCCACCTCGGTCGTGGCCCCTATAATAGCACGTTGATCCTGTCATTTTTTGCAACCACATCTTCTCTATATAATTGCGCAAGGTATTACTTACCTTCCTTCTCCTTGAGTTGCCTCTTGGCATGGCCGAGCTCGTTCTCGGACCACGCAAGGTTTTGCTTCAGCGTATCCACCTCCGCAGTCAGTGCGGCGGAGGCCAGCAGCAAAGCCTGCATACGCATATTGACTTGATTATGTTAGACTCCTACGAATGTTACTAGATCCTCTATTCGGCTTTTCTTTCCGAACGCCGAACAGAGCATCAGGGGCTACTGTCTATGTGGTAATATTTTTACATATTCTTTACCTACCTCAAAGCCTGTTAGAAGGCTGGCACAGGCTTCAGTCAGTCTGCTCTTGGCGGACTGAACCTTCTGGATCACCGCACTCATAATAGTGCAGTGCTCCTCGTCGATGGAGGCGCCGTTAAGCGTCTCGAGCAAATTATCCGGTGCCTCCGGTTGGACGGAGGTCACCGGCTCGGTAGGCTCGCTCCTCTTGGTAGGAGGCCGCCTACTGGAGTTCGGAACCATTGAAGGTTCCGGCGCGGTGTCCGGCTCAAGGCCGGACTCGGAGCCCTTGGGGGTTTTATCCCCTTTGCGCCTGGAGTCCGGGAGGTCGCCTTGCGGCGCCTCCAGGACCACCTCCTCCTGGCTTGGAACCTGTTGGGACAGCACCTCGGCGTCGTCCGTAGGATGGGGGTAGGTAGCCATCGGAAGCGAATTCACATCCGACGAATCCAGGGAATCGCTCGACGACACATCGAGCCAGTCTTTGTGTGGACTGCATAAACATGTTCGACATAAGGAAAAGCTGTGCAATGGAAGAATACTATGAATCATTCTGGTATCCGGACACTTACGATCTCGCTAGGGGCTTGTCCCTGTGCGGCCACTCCTCTTCGCCGTCGTCGGCATTGGTGGAGCCGTCCGGAGGAAGGGTTTTCCTCTTCTTGGACCCTTCGGCCTCCCCAGTTGGGGCGGCCTTCCTTTTCTTCTCTCCCCCCGCTGGAGGGGGAGAGGTCTCTTCTTCCTCCTCCTTGTCTTCACGGGAGGAGTGCGTCTTGGAGTCATCGGATGATGAATCCGACACCCCCAGGCGCCGGGCACTCTTCCGAGTCCCCGTGGCCTTCTTCTTGGCCTTCTTCTCCGGCACCACATAGGGTGCCGGAACCAGCAGCTTCGCCAAGCGAGCGTCCGCTGGGCCTTCGGGCAAAGGAGCCAGACAGTTGATCTGTCCGGACGTCTCCTGCCAATCCTGTCAAAGGTAAGGGAGCGTAAGATCCCGCATGGAGTCAAACTATGAAAAACTAATATCCTGTAAAAGGTAAAGATAGCTTACCGCACGAGCGCGACGCTGCGTGCTGAATCCGCGATCCTCAGTAGTGGATGCAGGGGCCTTGGCACCCTTGAAAAGCACCTTCCAGGCATCTTCATACATTGTGTCGAAGAGCCTGCTTAGGGTTCGGTGTTGCGCCGGGTCGAACTCCCACAGGTTGAAAGCCCGTTGTTGACCCGGGAGGATCCAGCGGATGAGCATAACCTGGACTACGCTGACAAGTTTGAGCTTCTTGTCCACCAGGGTTTGGACGCATGTTTGGAGTCCGGTTAGCTCTCCTTCTTTACCCCACGACAGGCCCGTCTCTTTCCAGGAGGTGAGCCGCGTAGGAGGTCCAGATCGGAACTCGGGGGTTGCGACCCATTCAGGGTCGCGTAGCTCGGTGATGTAAAACCACCCCGATTGCCACCTCTTTAGGGACTCCACGAAGGAGCCCTCGGGCCATAGGACGTTGGGCATCTTGCCCACCATGGCGCCTCCGCACTCCGCCTGAGTGACGCGCACCACCTTTGGCTTGACATTAAAAGTCTTGAGCCATAGGCCGAAATGGGGCGGATGTAGAAGAAAGCGTCGCACACGACGATAACGCCGAGATATTAAGGACAAAGTTCGGGGCCAGATCATGGAAATCCAGGCCATAGTAGAACATGAGCCCCCGGAAAAATGGGTGGAGAGGGAAGCCCAGTCCGCGGAGGAAATGGGGGAGGAACACCACCCTCTCATGGGGCCTAGGGGTGGGGATGAGCTTCCCCTCTTCGGGAAGCCGGTGCGCAATGTCGTTAGACAAGTATCCGGCCTTCCTCAGTTTTTTGATGTGTCCCTCCATGACAGAGGAGGCCATCCACTTGCCTCCCGCTCCAGACATGGCTGGAGAAGGTTGAGGTGGGGTGTGCGGACTTGGGCGCTGGAGCTCGAGTGCGCGGAAATGGATAGGCAAAGGAGGAAGAAGGCGTGGATGAAAAGGTGTATCCTTATCCCCTTATATGGGCGAACTCGACTATGCGCCCCCACCAGCCTGGTAAAACTCGCTTATCTCCCAAGTGTCGTAGTCAATGGCGCGGTTGGGTTACCCACACCCGTATTGATGCGAATCCCGGAATAAGGGGACACGATCTCTGCTTTAACAAGACGTGCCAAGGAAACCGCCTCGCTAAATGCGCTGAGGTGGGACAGTAAAACGATTCGAATAAAGACTTGGCCATGGTGTGATGTCACGCTACGGAATACGTCAGCAGATTAGATTTGTGTAAATATTATTCTCTCTATGGAAATATGTGGAAACTTATTTTGCAGAGCCGGACACTACCTTTGTGTTCAAAATCTTCTATGAAGTACTTGGAGGAGGAACCCGCCTTGCAATGCCGAAGACAATCTGCGCGCCGGACTCATCGTCATTGAAGCCTGGTTCAGGGGCTACTGAGGAAGTCCTGGATTAGGGGGTGTCCGGATGGCCAGACTATACCTTCGGCCGAACTCCTAGACTATGAAGATACAAGATTGAAGACTTCGTCCCATGTCCGGAAGGGACTTTCCTTGGCGTGGAAGGCAAGCTTGGCGATACGGATATGTAGATCTCCTACCATTGTAACCGACTCTATGTAACCCTAGCCCTCTCCGGTGTCTATATAAACCGGAGAGTTTTAGTCCGTAGGACGAAGAACAATCATACCATATGCTAGCTTTTAGGGTTTAGCCTCTCTGATCTCGTGGTAGATCTACTCTTGTACTACCCATATCATCAATATTAATTAAGCAGGACGTAGGGTTTTACCTCCATCAAGAGGGCCCGAACCTAGGTAAAACATTGTGTCCCCTGCCTCCTGTTACCATCCGACCTAGACGCACAGTTCGGGACCCCCTACCCGAGATCTGCCGGTTTTGACACCGACACTTATTGATCCTTGCAAGCATAATATCATTGACACCAAATGGATCTACCGCAACAAACAATATGAGCATGGTCAAGTTGTTAGAAACAAGGCTCATCTCGTTGCTCAATGTTACACTCAAGCAGAAGGAATTGACTTCGATGAAACCTTTGCTCCCGTGACTAGGCTTGAAGCCATTCACATACTGCTAGCCTATGCCAACCATCACAACATCCTCCTATACCAAATGGATGTGAAGAGTTCTTTTCTCAATTGCAAGATTGAAGAAGAAGTGTATGTTGCACAACCACCTGGCTTTGAAGACCCAAAACATCCTGACATGGTATACAAGCTCAACAAGGCACTATATGGCCTCAAACAAGCCCATCATGCTTGGTATGACACACTCAAAGACTTCCTGAAGAGCACAGGCTTCAAACCTGGTTCTCTGGATCCCACACTCTTCACGAATACATATGATGGAGAAATGTTTGTATGCCAGATCTATGTGGATGACATTATCTCCAGCTGCACTGACAAGAGATACAATGATGAGTTTGGACACATGATGCAAGAGCAATATCATATGTCCATGATGGGTGAGATGAAATTCTTCCTAGGTCTTCAAATCCATCAATAGAGCAACGACATCTTCATATCACAAGAGAAATACCTCAAAGATTGCCTAAAGAGGTTTGGTATGCAAGACTACAAAGGATACACGACGCCAATGCCAACCAAAAGTCATCTAGGCCCCGACGACAATGGTAAAGAGTTCGATCAAAAGGTATACCACTCCATGATTTGTTCTTTACTCTATTTATGTGAATCTAGGCCAGATATAATGCTTAGCATTTGCATGTGTGCCCGATTCCAATTGGCACCAAAGGAGTCACATCACTTAGTTGTGAAGCGAATTCTTCAATATTTGGCTTACACCCCAACACTATGATTATGGTATCCAAAGGTCTCAGAGTTTGATCTTGTTGGATTCTCAAATGCTGATTATGCTGGTGACAAGGTTGATCGCAAGTCCACATCAGGCACATGTCACTTTCTTGGACGATCGCTTGTCTGTTTGTCTTCAAAGAAGCAAAACTGTGTATCTCTCTCCACTGCTGAATCTGAATACATTGCTGTTGGATCTTGCTGCGCTCAGCTTCTATGGATGAAGCAAACTCTCAAGGACTATGGCATCCACCTGAAGCATATGCCACTCTACTGCGACAATGAAAGCGCCATCAAGATTGCCAATAACCCAGTTCAGCACTCGAAGACAAAGCACATTCAGATCCGTCATCATTTTCTCAGAGATCATGTCATGAAGGAAGATATTGATATCATTCACGTCAACACTGAAGAGCAATTGGCAGATATCTTCACAAAGCCCTTGGGTGAGAAAAGGTTTTGCAAGTTGCGGTGCGAGCTAAATATCTTAGAATCCTCAAATGTCCTATAATTGGACACACATCCTAACGCTTATGCATGTTGATGACTTAGATGTGCAACACACAAAGTAACGTATATCTTCAATCAATGAAGACATACACTCTAAGTGTGAATACATTAAAACGGAATTTGACTTCAGAGCGCTACGATAATTGTGCGTCGTGTCTGGGTCTAATACTTCCTATATAGTCGGTAACGCCACCACCAAAATCCTTTTGAAGTGTTTCATGTGGCATCATATTTGCATAGTCTTCACATTTGGTTTGTCTTCAACACTGGTTTAACTTCAAGGTTTATCTTCACAATGTTGAGTTGGTCTAATATATATATATATATATTCATGTTCTGTCCTCTACAGCATTCACTTATGGCTATGTTTTCATGCTTGAATCTTTTCTTGATCTAAGTGAATGTGATCGGACCCTAACCCCTTATGTGCTTCCTCCTCAAACTCTATCTGTCCAAATCATATGCATTCTATTGAAACCTGTCGATTGTCTTCTCTGAATCCTTGTCAGCAGAAGACAAAGAGACAAATATTTAAATCTGTTTTTTAATGCCATATCTTTTCTGCCTAAAATCCGGAGAAGCCGGTAGGACCACCCGACAATCCAGGCATGCGTGGGAACATGGAACAACTTCCAATATGTTGCATGGATGCCATGTGTACTTCAGATGTGAACCACCAGGGGCACCTGTGTAATTACGATGTGCTGTCCCTATCCTTATAAATACACAACTCACCGCGGTCATCATCTCTTCTTCCACCTCTCCACCCAGCACAAACCCTAGTGCCTCTGCTAGCTCGCGTCGACGCCGGAGACAAAGCACTTAGCTACCGCGACTTCTTCGACGCCGTCCTCACGCCAGCCGCAGACCTCGTCCTCTCCGCCATCGCCGTAGGTGTCTTCCGTCGCCAAGTTAGGGCATGGAAGATTGAACTGCTCGGCCTCCAACTCTACCTCATCTAGCAGTTCGTCCGCGGTAATTAAATCTTACTTTTTACTGCCTTTTAGATCCGTGAGATCCATCCACTTCAACCAAACATGGATCCATCCTTATTTGCATCTCATATCATGCCAAGTATATTCACTTATGCTTCATAACTAGTTAGGTTCCTCACTTGTACTTATTCATGGATTCGTACAAATCTGGAACCAACTCTCTTCAAATAAGTGCGTGTCTTCGCGCTATGAGGTCAATCTCTTCAAACTGATTTATCTTCAAAAATCTTCTGAGAATGCATATGACCTCTTCCCCTTCCCTCGTATCTCTAATGCTGTCACAGGTACATGTCTGTGGGAGAATCCCTTGGTTCTCATAGTCTACATTCATTTGCAGAGTTCTTACAACATCATATTCACTCACCTGAAGCCAGTTCCTGTGTGACCAGCAAAAGGAAGCCACTCACTGTCTTGAAGCCTTTCAATCTGAATACAATGGCAACAAAGAAATCAGCTAGAAAGGATGGCAGGCAACGCCGTGGAAATACAGCTAAGGATTTACCTCCAAATCTGTTTGAGTTGTACAAGTCAGATCCTGAGGAAAGCTACAACCAGCGCAAGACCTGAATCCAATGGATTCGAAGATATTGGGTGGAAGAATGGTTCATGTATAGATTTGTGACTGCTGAAGATGCTGAAAAGAATACCATCAAGGGCCCCCGGGGAGATATTCTATACAGAAATCTGCAGCCCAAGTCCAAGTCTGAAGCCATTGCTCAAGGCTTCTACCCATTCATGGTCCGAGGACCAAAGCTAGAGAATGCCGACCCATCATCAATGATATGGTGTCACGAAGAAAATCTTTTTAAACGCAACTATCAATTTGCTAAGGAGTCAGCCATCAAAAACAAGAAGGAGTTTGGCATCAACTTCAACCCTGGCCCATATGCTCCAAGGGTGATGGCACACACGATGCCAATCCAAATGTCATCGGCCCCTTCTACAACTTCGATGGCCTTCTCTTTCATATAGCTGTACAGGGAGCTATGGTGGAGCACTCTGCTGATGACGCAGACTTTGAATAAGCGTCAGCTCCATCAAAGCCGCAGAAGAAGAAGAAATCAAAGGCTTCAAAGCCCTCTTCCTCACCAAAAGCTTCGCGTGTGCAGGCATTGGCCATTGCACCTCCTGAAGCCAGTGTGCAGTCCGAAGACTTATCTCGTGTCTCCAAGAAGGCCGAGAAGACCAAGAAAGCAAAGAAGCCCAAGAAGATTTCCGGGCATGAAATGACTCCAGCTGTCGTTCTCAAGAACGAAGAAGACACCATTGATCTGTCTAGTGACGAAGATCTTGGTGATGACGCACTTGAGCAACTCATCAAGAGCAAGCAAGAGGCGGAGATCTTCAACGATCTGCCCCTCTTTGATGTTGATATACTAAACAATTTCATTGATGAGTGGTTTGATGACCAGAGCATCAGCATTGATGATCTTCAGCTGCCAGTGGACATCAGCATCACATTTCACGGAGCTATTGCCAATGAGCTGGTCGTGGCTCAGAAGATTGTTGAGCTCAAGAACAAAATTAACTATGAGAAGGCTCACTTCAAGAAGAACATGGCCAAGCTCAGTGTGGCAGATGTTCATATCTTCAAGAAGATGTGCATGAGCTCAAGGAACAGTTTCACAAGAAACATGAAGAAGCAAAAGGTTCAAGAGAGCGCATGAAGTACTTTGCGCAGAAATGTGTTCAAGCACACAATGAGGCTGAGAAGCGCAAGGCTCTTGGGCTCCTAGCATCGACCCAAGAATGGCTGCCAAGCCAACAAAGAAGTCTGCTATGGCCTGAACTGGAGCACCGAGGCAAGAAGAACCTCGCATTGTCTTCCCTGCCAGCATGACAGGCTCAAAGCCTAAGGTCCCCTCAACATCTTTAGGATAGAAGAAGACAAGGGCTGCTGAAGCTGATGCCAGGAAGCGCAAGCACAAGAACACCTCTGATGATGCACCTTCGAAGAAGAAGTTGAAGACAAAATCTTCAAAGAAAGAGCATGCTGCGGCCTCTAAGCCCCTTATTGTTGAGCCCATTTCTGTTGCACGTCCTGCCTCAACCAACCAAGAGCATCGCCTAGTGATCCATGAGCCTGCTTTCACAGAGGCTCCTGAGAATGAAGAAGTTCCAGTTGTTGACCCCACCACAGCGGAAGACATTGCTCGTGAAGACAATCTAGAAGATTATGAATTCCTTCCTCAACTTGAGCATCAAGTGGTATCATTGCCTGTTCTTACGAACTGCGAACTCATCAGCATTGGTCGTCCCTTGACGCCAATTGCTTAGGATGATTCATGGGCCGATCGCCCTCAACAAGACACCCCCATTCATGAAGACACACCCAGAACTCCAACACCTCAAGTCACCACTCCGGTGCTTGATGATGATAGCTACATGGTACAAACCTCTCTGTCACCACAGGCGTCGCCCACTTTTCGCAGGAGGCCACAGATCACCATGTCAAGCATTCCAGAAAGGGAAGTGCAACAAAGCTCAGTAGCACGTCAAGTGTTTCCTGAAGCCACCCCAATTGTGAATGTCTCCGAGTCTGAAGCTAAAGCTGCTGAAGACATTCTGGCAACATCAGCCGATGAAGAAAATAAAGAAACAAGAGAAGAAGAAAGAGTTGCTACACCCCCTGCTACTGACCAAGTCATTCTCGAGGAGAATGAGTCTATGCCCGACCCTCCTGTTATTGAATAGACGGAGGTTGAAACTACTGAGGCGGCCACAAAAAATGATGCTAAAGCCAATGATACTGTCATGGCTGAAGACCATGTGGCGCCTGAAGATACTGTGGCATGTGAAGCTAATGTGGTGCCTGAAGCTCATGTACAACCTAAAGCCACTGTGAATGCTGAAGCCACTGTTCCACCTCCAAGGCCTCACACCATTGAACAAGCCTATTATCATGGTGAACTTGTCACAGTTCGATGGCCCATCATGGTGCCTCCCACTGCTCCCGGACCTCAATATGACTATCATGTGGAGCAGAGGCCACCAGTTCAAAAGCCAAAGCCCAAACTGCCAAGGCTTCCAGGTGCTACCACATCCCCAGGATCATTCAACGTGAACAGCTTCCGGGCACATAATACCTTCTTCGATAGCGCCAAGAATCCGTACTCGAAGCCAAAGATCTCATCTGATCAATTCTGGAGCTAACAGCAGCGCAACTACTACTCCTGCATTCTATACAATCAGGGGCAAATCTTTCCACACATGCGCCTTGATTGTGAGGCCATTGCAGGGCTCCCCTGTCTTGAAGAAGCCCTTGACTGTTTCGGGGAAGTTGGTCTTCTGCCGTTCATCACGGACAAAGAGCACTGGAATGAAGAGCTGCTGCTACAATTCTATGCCACTCTTCACATTCATGACTACAACAGGGATCCGAAGACATGGGTCCTTGAGTGGATGTTAGGAGATGTACATCATGAAGCCAAAGCTCAAGACATCATTGAACTTACTTCCCTGCCCACTCCGGGCGAGTTCTATGAGCCTGGTTGTCAATGTCAACGCGATGAACTGCAGAGCATCTTCCAGAGGCCTGAACCCAATATGAGCGAAATGCTCAGCATGATGAAGCCACTGCCCCAAGATGTTGAATACCCCAAAGAGTTCTTCGTCAAGGACCTCGAGTACTTTCCACGCATAGTCTATCATATTCTGAGGCGTACTCTATGGCCAATCAAGGGATATACTGCTAAAGCCAAACTTGAAGGAGCCATGAAGTCTTTGGTGTTTTACATCATCAATGGCATCAGATTCAACACCCAGGATTTCTTCATCAGACAACTGGATGCATCTGGGATTGATCTGTTTGGCCTGAAGTTTTATGCTCCATGGGTGATGCACCTGATCAAACTCCACTCTTCTGTTGACTATCAACCCTCAGCGCGCAACCATCTTGTCTTTCTACCTGAGGTTGATCTGTCCGTCTAAGCCATCTACCCAGAGCCTGCCAAGGAGCCTCTATATCTTCATAATGTTGGTCATCAAAGCTTCACGCAACCAATAGAAGGAATTCATATCCCCAATGCTGCAACTACTGCCTATCCTCTGGCTGGCAATATACACGTGCCTCATCGTGCAAACACCGAAGCCACTGACAATACAATAGCTCAAAGGCCTCGGAAGTGTTCTCGTGCACTCAATGACCGAGAGCTTCTTGTGGCCTAACACCAGAAGCAGGATAAGAATCACGACTGGATCAAGCGTCAGATGCAGAGTATCTTGGTGGATGTCAATCACATCAAAAACTTGTCCACCAAGAACTCGTTCGTTGCCCATGAAGCCTGTCGGCGGTCTTGGAAGAGTCTCACACTATTATGCCCATAAGAAGATCTTCGCGAAGATGGCTTCACTGAGGGCTTCAAATTTGATTCCACACCTCCACGCAATGCAAGCTAGCACCGCACTCCATCAATAGAAGATTCTGAGTACTCATCTTCGGCTGCAACTGTTGTTGCGAGAGTCGTCGATGAAGAAGACGATGCCACTTCACCAACCATGGCTTCCCTGCATCTCGACACTGCACCAGGCCCTTCTGCACCACCGAACTCCAACGTCGACCCTGCACCTTCATTTACTCCTAATGGGGACGAGTAGATACTCTATGTCTTCAAACCTTTTTGGTCATTAATGACAAAAGGGGGAGAAGCATATGAGTTGATAGTCTTCAAGTGGGTCCTAATGGGTGGTTGCACTATTTTTGCCAAGTGTTTACAACTCTTGTTTTTTGATACATTTGGTTCTTTGGGTTGTAAAACTTGAACTCGATGGTTGTCTGCTACTTTTTCTGCTACTCTGTGATGCGATGATAAATTTTGCATGAAGTCATTCCGCAGATGTCCATCTTTCATTATGCATGTAATTATCTTCGTTATATCTTTATATGCATGATGAATTGTTTTCATAAGTTGAAGAGGATCTCCACAAAGTAAAACCTGCCATGTGCATTTGCATTCAAAAGCAAACTACTTATATGCACATCTTCAGGGGGAGCCTTTTCCCACTTATGAAGACAATGTTGTAATTCTCAACTTTCACATACTTTTATCCCCGTTGGAAACTTCAACCAGTTTGTCATCAATCACCAAAAAGGGGGAGATTGTATGTGCATCTAGTGCCATCCCTAGTTGGTTTTGGAGTATTGACGACAAACTTGGTTGAGGGACTAATGTGTTTGTGAGAATTGCAGGATAACACAGGTAGTAGTCCCATATTGATTCGGTTTACCTACCAGAGATGGCCCCTAAAAATGTGTGAAGATATCGAAGATAATGGTGGTCTGTGAAGAGATTCACATTGAAGACTATGACATGAGAAGACATCATATGAAGACTATGGAGTACGAAGACAAAGTTGTTTCGTAGTTTCCTTTCTTCTTTGTTGAGTCATAGGAACCACCATACTATTAAGTGGGGTCCACGTGAACAAGGTCAGACTGACTGATATGATGCTCAACCAAATCCTATGCCTTCAAGCAAAGACAATGAGAGCAAATCTTATCCAGAGCTGGATAAGTCAGCTTTACTTGTAGCCCAAGTCAAGCTGTCGCGTGTGTTTGAAATATGGTCATTGGACATGTGTCAGTTCCTTAGCGACCCAGGGTCATTTCGGACAAATCAGGTCGGGTTGCCTCCTGGCTATAAATAGCCCACCCCTACACCATAAATTGGTGGCTTCTCAGAGTTAGTGCACGGCTTTTGTTGTTTGAGAGCAACCCACCTCCGAAGCATTTGAGAGAGAGATCCTTGCGAGGACAAAGCCCGAAACACCCAGAGCCAAAGAGTGTTAGGCATCACTGAAGTCTTTCTGTCTGCGTGATCTGAAGACTTGTTACACTTGAGGACTGTGAATCCTCCAACCGGTTAGGCGTCACATTCTGAGCATCCAAGAGTCATTGTGGATCGCTGGTGAACGAAGTTTGTGAAGGTTTGGAAGTCTACCTTGAAGACTTACCAGAGTGATTGGGCGTGGACTGTGTGTCCTTAGGTCAAGGTGAATAAGGTGAAGACGCGGTCTTCTAAGTTGAATCTTAGCATCCCTAACCAGACGTACAGTTGTCACAGCAACTGGAACTGGTCTACCAAATTCGTGTCCTCTCCAAGCAACTGGTTCTATCCTTCTCATCTCTTTACTTTATAGTTGTCTTCGTGAAGTCATTGCTTGCTTGCATGATTTGATTGACTTCACTGTGTGAAGACTTTGTTGTTTGGCTTCACACTATCTTCCATCCTGATCCATACTACCTAGCTGCTGATAGTCTTCGTGCTTTCACTTCATTGCTTACTTGACTATGGCTTGTCTAGTGTAGTCTACCTTCCGCTGCATATCAATAGGTTCATTTCTATCGTTTGTCTTCAAAGCCCCCTTGTTTTGAAGACTTTCATAAAAATCGCCTATTCACCCCCCCCTCTAGTCGATAACTAGCACTTTTATAATCTAGTGGCACTATTAATTTGAGGCAATGTTTTGGCACCGCTAGTGCCACTGATTTTTATATATATCGAAAGAGGGGGTTTCCTCCGATTTCATTAAAGAAACCCAGCCATAGAGAACCATTATCCGACAACATCTTAGTGTAAACGGGTAGTTATGCAACTACTACTAGAACGGACTGAGTACTAGCATGAGACAAGTACACCACATAAGCTAGGCAGGTAGGGGGACGCAGCACCAACTCGACCAAGTTTGGATTACAACCCAAATGCTACCACAGAAACATCAGGGGGGGAAGATAGGGACTAAAAGAGCCAGCTTCAGCATCCCAGTCTAAGCACCCCCGGCCTCCATCCATGCGACGCATGGTACACCTCGCTTGCCACCTGCTCGACCCTAGTGCCACTGATTAGATGAAGTAATAATATAGTTAAAATAGAGCGAGTGTCCTCTCTATCATTTCATTTCCAATGTAGATAAATAAAGTGCTTCTCTTTGTTAGTATATATTTCATCAACTAGTCCCATTGTTAATGTTTAAGCGTTTCTGCAAACTGGGGTTCTTAATTTTAGTTGATCTACAAAAAATGGAGATTGCAATGTCTCAAGGACCCTCCTTGTACTACAGCTGTACACTGATGTTCATCACTGGCAGAAGGTGTATCGGGGAGAATTGGGTCGATTTCCAGTATGAGGCCTACCGTATGAGGCGTCGCAGGGCCCATCTCACCCTCGCGGCATGGCGTACTATGATACTATCGCAATATTTTCTTATACTTTTTAGTGTATGTTTCATCAACTAGTGCCACTATAATGTAATCATGCTTTTTCATTATCAGTGCAAACAGAGTTATTCAGCTGCATTTTGGTGGAACTGCACAAATGTACAGATGGAACCGACATATATGCAGAGTGCGAGGTGTGCCAAGTAAAAATTACCGACACCTACCATTCTCCATGCACGCATTGGCATCCACCACCACCAGTGGGATGTGTGGCGCTCTCTGTGGACGGATCTTTCTTGGCAGCAAATCCTCTAACCAAATACTAGTAGCTTATATTGGCAGTTTTCTAGGGAGTACTCTTTTCTGAAAGAAGCACCAATCTATTTTTCTTTATTTGTACATGGTGTCACAACTTTGACCCAAAGGTCCAGAGCCTTTTTAGGGTGATTGGCGTAATACTCGAAGACTGATTGTAAGCATGATTTTCATTAGCCGTCACACTGATTGTAAGCATGAGCAGATGGAAGATTAGGTTAGTGCGAAGCTTACCTTAAACCCTACCGCCGCCGTTGAAATGAGGCGAGCGTCGAGGGAACCGTGGAGAACGACGGGGAAGCAACGTCGCGCTCGGCCTCCTCTTGTGGTGGGAGAACAAATACTCCTGTGGCTCCAGCTGGCTCTGCAGCCTCACGAACGACACACCGTACTCGATCGATTCGTTATCCTCTGGATGCTCGACCTTCGACTTGTACGCCCACCACCTCCGCCTGACTTTCACCTCGGACAAATCAGTCTGCTCCATTGCCCAGAGGAGATAATCGATGAACTTGAAGGACTGCAGCGTGACTGCCGTCGAGGAGTACATCGCCGCCCTCATTGCTGTCATCTCGCTCTTTCGCATACATTGCCACTTGGCCCTCACCGTCCTTGAAATCTCCCACTCATTGTCAAACCAAGTAAGGATCTCCTTCAACCTAGCTAACTTTTCCTGGTCGCCTGATATGTCTCCAACATATCTATAATTTTTGATTGTTCCATGCTATATTATATTCTGTTTTGGACACTATTGGGCTTTATTATACACTTTTATATTATTTTTGGGACTAACCAATTAACCGGAGGCCCAGCCCAGAATTGTTGTTTTTGCCTATTTTACGGTTTCGCAGAAAAAGAATATGAAACAGAGTCCAAACGGAATGAATCCTCCGGGAACGTGATTTTCGGAACGAATATGATCCAGAGGACTTGGACCCTACGTTAAGACATCAACCAGGAGGCCACGAGGTAGGGGGCGTTCCTACCCCCCCAGGCGTGCCCTCCACCATCATGGGGCCCCTGTTATTCCACCAACGTACTCCTTCCTCCTATATATACCTACGTACCCCCAAACTACTAGATACAGAGCCAAAACCCTAATTCCACCACAGTAACTTTCTGTATCCACGAGATCCCATCTTGGGGCCTTTTTCGGAGCTCCGCCGGAGGGGGCATCGATCACGGAGGGCTTCTACATCAACACCATACCCTCTCCGATGAAGTGTGAGCAGTTTACCTCAGACCTACGGTCCATAGTTATTAGCTAGATGGCTTCTTCTCTCTTTTTGGATCTCAATACAAAGTTCTCCCCCTCTCTTGTGGAGATCTATTCGATGTAATCTTCTTTTGCGGTGTGTTTGTTGAGACTGATGAATTGTGGGTTTATGATCAAGTTTATCTATGAACAATATTTGAATCATCTCTGAATTCTTTTATGTATGATTGGTTATCTTTGCAAGTCTCTTCGAATTATCAGTTTGGTTTGGCCTACTAGATTGATCTTTCTTGCAATGGGAGAAGTGCTTAGCTTTGGGTTCAATCTTGCGGTGTCCTTTCCCAGTGACAGTAGGGGCACCAAGGCACGTATTGTATTGTTGCCATCGAGGATAACAAGATGGGGTTTATATCATATAGCATGAGTTTATCCCTCTACATCATGTCATCTTGCTTAAAGCATTACTCTATTCTTATGAACTTAATACTCTAGATGCATGCTGGATAGCGGTCGATGTGTGGAGTAATAGTAGTAGATGCAGGCAGGAGTCTGTCTACTTGTCTCGGACGTGATGCCTATATACATGATCATACCTAGATATTATCATAACTATGCTCAATTCTGTCAATTGCTCAACAATAATTTGTTTACCCACCGTGAATACTTCTGCTCTTGAGAGAAGCCACTAGTGAAACCTATGGCCCCCGGGTCTATCTTCCATCATATTAATCTTCCAATACTTAGTTATTTCCTTTGCCCTTTATTTTACTTTGCATCTTTTATTTCTCTTTATCATACAAAATACCAAAAATATTATCTTATCATATCTATGAGATCTCACTCTCGTAAGTGACCGTGTGGGGATTTACAACCCCTTATCGCATTGGTTGCGAAGATTTATTTGTTTGTGTAGGTACGAGGGACTCGGGCGTGGCCTCCTACTGGATTGATACCTTGGTTCTCAAAAACTGAGGGAAATACTTACGCTACTTTGCTGCATCACCCTTTCCTCTTCAAGGGAAAACCAACGCAAGTGCTCAAGAGGTAGCAAGAAGGATTCCTGGCGCCGTTGCCGGGGAGGTCTACACAAAAGTCAACATACCAAGTACCAATCACAAACCCTCATCTCCCGCATTACATTATTTTCCATTTGCCTCTCATTTTCCTCTCCCACACTTCACCCTTGCCGTTTTATTCGCCCTCTCTCTCCGTCCTACCTCTCTTTCTCTATTTGCCTCTTTTACCCGTTTCTCGTTTGCTTGTGTGTTGGATTGCTTGCTTGTCACGATGGCTTTACCTAGATTTGGTGATCTTCACCTTAAAAGGTTTGAAGAGATCGAAAGCAACGTCAGGAGTTTTATGGTTTTACAATTTGAGCATAATAGTTTCTTTAGAAATGAGCTTGAAGAACAAAAAAGTTTTATGGGTTATATGAATAAAGAGCTCGATGATATGTCTAAAGAATTTGATGGTTTGAAATACAGATTGCTTATCTTAACAAGTTAATAGCTGAAGTTTCGGATAAGAAAGCCACCTTAGTTAATAAGATGGCCGCTAAGCCGGAATTTTTTTTGGAAGATAAAGATCTAAAAATTATTGATGTGTCCCCTATTAAATCTTTGTTTTGCAATATGAATCTTGATAATGATGGGGCTGGATATGATTCACCTTTACCTAGACGGCGTTCCAAAAATTCGAAGCCTTTAGATCTTGATGCTAAAATTGTTAAAAGTGGGATTGAAGAAGTCAAAACTTTAAATATTAATGAACCCACTATTTTGGATTTCAAGGAATTTAATTATGATAATTGCTCTTTGATAGATTGTATTTCCTTGTTGCAATCCGTGCTAAATTCTCCTCATGCTTATAGTCAAAATAAAGCTTTTACTAAACATATCGTTGATGCTTTAATGCAGTCTTATGAAGAAAAACTTGAGTTGGAAGTTTCTATCCCTAGAAAGCTTTATGATGAGTGGGAACCTACTATTAAAATTAAAATTAAAGATCATGAATGCTATGCTTTGTGTGATTTGGGTGCTAGTGTTTCCACGATTCCAAAGACTTTGTGCGATTTGTTAGGTTTCCGTGATTTTGATGATTGCTCTTTAAACTTGCACCTTGAGGATTCCACCATTAAGAAACCTATGGGAAGAATTAATGATGTTCTTACTGTTGTAAATAGGAATTATGTGCTCGTAGATTTTATCGTTCTTGACATAGATTGCAATCCTTCATGTCTTATTATTCTTGGTAGACCTTTCCTTAGAACGATTGGTGCAATTATTGATATAAAGGAAGGGAATATTAGATTCCAATTTCCATTAAGGAAAGGCATGGAACACTTCCCTAGAAAGAAAATTAAATTACCTTAAGAATCTATTATGAGAGCCACTTATATATTGCCTACAAAAGATGGCAATACCTAGATCTATCTTTGCTTTTTATGCCTAGCTAGGGGCGTTAAACGATAGCGCTTGTTAGGAGGCAACCCAATTTTATTTTTATTCCTTGCTTCTTGCTGCTGTTTAGTAATAAATAATTTATCTAGCCTCTGTTTTGTTTGTGTTTTTTGTGTTTAATTAGTGTTTGTGCCAAGTAGAACCGTTGGGAAGACTTGGGGAAAGTCTTTTTAATCTTGCAGTAAAAACAGAAACTTTAGCGCTCACGAGAACTGCTGCCATTTTTATTTGGAAAGTGCTATCTATCTATCTATTTATCTATATATCTATACCTATACTAATTAGCGACTCCCAAGAAATTACCACGTTAATCAGTAATTAGGAACCGTTAATCTGGTGGGACCATGTTATTACGGTGCAGATCAACCATTTTTTTAGATATAGATCAACCATTTATTTTAGTGGTACATCAACCATATCTATTTTAGCGGAAAGCTTCACAAAGCTCGGGTTGATAAGGCTTGAGAATCAGACTGTTGCAGTAAGCCTTTCTGCTCAAAGCGTCAGCAATCACATTAGCCTTGCCTGGAGTATACTCAATACTCGGATTATACTCTTGAATCATTTCGACCCATCGAGTTTGCTTGAGATTGAGATTAGGCTGAGTGAAGATGTACTTGAGACTCTTGTGATCAGTGAAAATGTCCACTTTTCTTCCCAATAGAAGATGTCTCCAAGTCAAAAGAGCATGCACAACTGCCGCCAACTCTAGATCATGAGTGGGGTAGTTCTTCTCATTAGGCTTCAACTGGCGAGATGTATAAGCAACAACTTTCTTCTCTTGCATCAATACTGCGCCAAGACCTTAGAGAGAGGCATCACAAAAGACCTCATACGGCTTGGATTCATCAGGCGGAGTCAGAACTGGAGCAGTGATCAACTTCTCTTTCAAAGTGTTGAAAGCAATATCACACTCTAGAGACCAAACGTACTTGACGTGCTTCTAAAGAAGATTAGAGAGAGGCTTCGCGATCTTAGAAAAGTTTTCAACGAATCTTCGGCAGTAGCTTGCGAGACCGAGAAAACTGTGGAGTTGCTTCACGTTCTGAGGAGGTTCCCAATTCACAATTGCGGACACCTTCTCGGGATTCACGGAAATGCCCTTGGCAGAGATGATATGACCAAGATAAAGAACCTCATCGAGCCAAAATTCACACTTGGAGAACTTAGCGTAGAACTGATGTTCTCTGAGCTTATCAAGAACCAAACGCAAATGCTTGGCATGATCTTCCTTGTTCTTCGAGAAAACCAGAATGTCATCGAGATAGACCAAAACGAAGTCATTGGTGTAGGCGTTGAAGATGAAGTTCATCATGCGAGAGAACGTCGGAGGAGCGCTGGCGAGGCCAAAAGACATGACAGTGTATTCATATGGACCAAAGCTTGTTCTGAATGCTGTCTTGGGAATATCTTCTTCACGAATGCGAATCTGGTGATAGCCCATACGGAGATCAAGCTTGGAGAATACTTGGGCACCTTTGAGTTGTTCGAACAGCTCATTGATGTTGGGAAGTGGGTATTTGTTCTTGATGGTCTTCTTGTTCACTGGACGGTAATCAACACAAAGTCGGTCCGTTCCATCCTTCTTCTTCACAAAAAGAACACCACAACCCCACGGAGAAGAACTAGGCCGGATGAGACCCATTCTTTCTTGCTCATCGAGTTGCTTCTTCAGCTCCTTCAACTCTTCAGGTCCGAGCTTGTAAGGACGTTTGCACACAGGTTCCATGCCAGGCTCAAGTTCAATAACGAATTCAACTGGCCGGTGCGGAGGCATTCCTGGGAGCTCTTCTGGAAAGACGTCTTGATATTCGCAAACGACTGGAATTTGCGAAATAGCGTCCAATTCACCCTTCTCATTGAGAGAAAACAGACGAATGGTATTATCCCGAGCGGCAAAGACAATTACATCCTTAGACGAATGAGTCAATTGAATCTGCCTGGCTGCACAATCAAGCTAAGCCTTGTGCTTAGAAAGCCAATCCATCCCGAGAATAAGATCAATATCCGAGTTACCAAGAACCATTGGAGAAGCCAGAAACTTGAAATCACCCATCAAGATAGAAATATCCGGAACCATCAAACTAGAACTCAGATGCTTAGCTGGAGAGACAACTTGCATAGCTCTAGGTAAAGCCTTAGTACTAAAATTGTTCTCCGATGCAAATGGGAATGACATGAAGGAATGCGATGCACCAGAGTCAAAAAGTACTTTAGCTGGAATATCATTAACAGGAAGGTTACCCATGATCACATCTGACGAGTCCTCTGCCTGAGCTGCATTCATCAAATTGACCTTAGCATGCTTGGGGTTATGCTTGACCACAGCTGTACTTGTCGATCTCACAGGAGGAGGAGGAGGAAGACGCCTCTGGTTGAAACACTTGTTGGCATAGTGACCCTTCTGTTGGCACTTGTTGCATGTAACCTCTGAAAGCGGACGGTGATACGGAGCACTCGATCTTGGAGATTGAGACGAAGTCTTGTTCTGAAAGCCAGGGTTGGGTGGATGGGAAGAACCACTGCCAACTTTGCTCTTCTACTGATACGGCTGATGGAACGGAGGAGGAGGAAGCCAAAACTTCTGCTGCTTGGCCACTTAAGTAGAGGAAGAAGGAGTAACATCTCTGACTCGCTTCCTGGAAGCATCACACCTCAACTGAGCAGCCTCTTGCTTTAGTGCCATGTTGTAGAACTCATCGTATCTCAAGGGCTCGAAGAGGACAAGAGCGAGCTGAATATCTTCTCTGAGACCACCCCTGAACTGATATATCATGCTCTTCTCATCAGGCACGTCCTGCTTGGCAAAGCGGGCATGCTTCTGGAACAATTTGTTGTAGTCATAGACAAACAAAGAACCTTGCTTCAGATTGCGGAATTCCTCACGCTTGCTTTCAACCACGCTCTGCGGAATGTGATGAGCTCGGAAATCTCGACGGAAATCATCCCAATTGATAACACGTCCACCTCTGGAATCCTTGTACTGCTGGAACCATTCTGCAGCTTGATCTTTGAGTTGGAAGTAAGCGAACTTGACAAAGTCCTCATGCCTGACGTTGCTGCACTCGAAATGCTTACACCGATCCACAAGCCAATCGTCAGCATCGGTTGCCTCAACACAATTACTGAAAGTCTTTGGCCCGTTAGCAAGGAACTGGTTGAGTGTAGCAAAGTGACTCTGATTGCTGTCTTGATTCCCTTGACTGCCTTGATTGCGCTCTTGGAGAATTTGCATGATCAGCTGAGTGTTTGCATTGGTTGCGGCCATCACAGCTTGCCATGCCTCTGGAGGAGGTGGAGGCGGTGGCGGATCTTGATTCTGGTTCTGACTGGTGCTCTTAGCGGGAGCCATCCTGAAGAGGTTGACCACCATTAGCACATTGACAGATAAATATTGAAGTTGAATCCAACGGAATGAAAATTGCAACATATAGTCTTCACATCCGAACAAAATGAACGAATGCATTCCTCTTCAAATGGTCACATATCCATAAATTGAGAAGCCACGTAGAATTAAGGTAGAGAAATAAATCAACAAGGTACGGATCAAGAACGAATAATCGGTAAGAAATCCCAATCTCAAACCAATATCCGTGGAAGAAGAACTAGAGCTACTAGAATTCCCACCTATGAAACTCCCGAACTTTTTCGATTATGCAATCAGGTGTTGGGGATACAGGGGAAGCATAATATCTCACCCAAACTAGCAAATCCTACATCCAGCTGTATCCATCCTTCAACACATAACCAAGAAAACTTCGGAAACCATCTACCTCAACCTTCGAAAAACATCCGTTATACAAGTTATGGCGATACTCCCGAACTCCCGCCCCAGTACTGGGTGGTGTCGAGGTTATCTCACCAACGAACTGCATAAAAGAGATTTTCGATGTCGGCGAACATATCTCAAGTATTCCAGAATTGCAACGATAAAATTATGATGACAACACCTCAGAGCTCAACTCCCCAGGACACTTCCACTAAACCCCTGACAGGAGGCACCAAGACAGTATTCTCATCATAAGCCATCGGAACAAATCCAAGATACTCGCGTGATCCTAAAAAAAAATTTAGTGAATTTTTAGAAGAGAAGAGTCAAAACTCTACGCCAGGATGCCTTACCAGAGCGATGAGGAGACTGGGAAGTAAAAAGAATTCCTAAGCTCTCCGATATATAATTCCTAAGTGACTCAAAACATTTTTCTAGACACAACTCGGCTGCTAAAAACGATCAAGCAATGGGGCTCCTGAGGTCGGGGAAGGCTCTGATTACCAACTTGTAACGCCCTCGATGCGGCTATAGCTCCCACGTGTCGAGGCACGACTTAGAGACATAACCGCATTGAAAGCAATGTCGCAATTCAGGCAATCATTACAACAACCCATGTAATATATATTAAAAGGGGAAGAACATAGTTGGCTTACACTCGCCACTTCACATCAAAGTACATAAATAACATCCATCATACAAGCACTCATGGCCCGACTACGGCGCCAAAATGGAAGAAAACCCAACATGCGACAAGGCCCTGAATCGAACCGCAACTAGGCACCACTACTGATCATCGGGAAAGGAAACATAATAAAGCTGAGAGTCCTCGTCGAACTCCCACTTGAGCTCGTACTCGTCACCTAGAGCGGAATCACCTGGACCTGCATCTGGAATTATAGTATCTGTGAGCCACGGGGACTCAGCAATCTCGCACCCTCGCGATCAAGACTATTTAAGCTTATAGGAAGGATAAGGCAAATATAAGTGGAGCTGCAGCAAGCGACTAGCATATATGGTGGCTAACTTATCCGCAAAAGAGAGCGAGAAGAGGAGGTAAAGAACGAGCGAGAATCTAGAGGAACAACCTGCGGAAGCATTACTCCAACACCGTGTCCACTTCCCGGACTCCGCCGAGAAGAGGCCATCACGGTAACACACTCAGTTGATTCATTTTAATTAAATTAAGGTTCATGTTATCTACAACCGGACATTAACAAATTCCCATCTGCCCATAACCGCGGGCACGGCTTTCGAAAGTTCAATCCCTGCTGGGGAGTCCCAACTTAGCCCATGACAAGCTCTCACGGTCAACGAAGGAATAGACCTCCTCCCAAGACATTCCGATCAGACTCGGCATCTCGGTAACTCAAGACACTTCGACAGGTTAAAACAAGACCAGCAACACCGCCCGAATGTGCCGACAAATCCTGATAGGAGCTGCACATATCTCTTTCTCAGGGCACACTCAGATGAGACTAGCTACGAGTAAAACCAACCCTCAAGTTTCCCCGAGGTGGCCCCGCAGGCAGCTCAGTTCGGACCAACACTCAGAGGGAGCACTGGCCCGTGGGAGGCTAAAATAAGATGACCCTTGAGTCTGCAGAACCCAAGGGAAAGAAAAAGGCTAGGTGGCAAATGGTAAAACCAAGGTTGGGCATTGCTGGAAAAGCTTTAATCAAGGCGAAATATCAAGGGGTTCCCATTATAACCCAACCGCGTAAGGAACGCAAAATCCGGGAACATAACACCGATATGACGGAAACTAGGGCGGCAAGAGTGGAACAAAACACCAGGCGAGAGGCCGAGCCTTCCACCCTTTACCAAGTATATAGAAGCATTAAGATAACATAGCAATATAATGATATCCCCAACAAGTAAATAAATGATGTTCCAACAAGGAACGGCCTCCAATCCTCACCTGCAACTAGCAACGCTATAAGAGGGGCTGAGCAAAGCGGTAACATTGCCAATCAACGGTTTGCTAGGAAAAGGTGGGTTAGAGGTTTGACATGGAAATTGGGAGGCTGACAAGCAAAAGGTAGGCATCGTAGCATTGGCATAGCAAGAGCGAGCAAACTAGCATAGCAAAGATAATAGTGATTTCGAGGGTATGATCATCTTGTCTGCACAGTTGTCAGAGTTGACTGGATTCTCACAAGCAAACTCAACGGGCTCCTCAGTAGCGAACTCGTCTCCCGGCTCTACCCAACAAGATAAACAAGCAACAAGGATACAATCAACCACGTGCAAGACCAAGCAATATGATGAAATGATGATATGCTATGCGGGATGCGATGCAGGATGCAAAATGCAAGATATGACAGAAAATGCATAAACCTGGCCTCAACTTGGAAAACCAAGTATTCCACTGGATAGAGGGGATGAAATCGCTTGAAAATGCTTGAAAACGATATAAAGATCATTGGAATCGGAGTTACGGTTTGGAAATGGCAAGCGATTTAAGAATGACACCGGTCTGCGATTTACAGCAAGTAGGCATCTAAATGCAATGCAATGAACATGCTACAGCCACCAAACATGACAACAAAATACATGGCAGGGATGCACACAAGATGCTTAACAAAAGACTAGCACTGAGCCACGGCCAATTCATCCATTATGAGGTTCAAACAAGCATGGCAAAAACGCAAAATGCAAAACAGATTCCAGACTTAGTGAAATTAACACTTGTCTGAAATTTCAGATCACGAAGCCCTCTTCGGAGCAGCAAAACAACATGATACATGATCTGATTAAGATAAATAAGAACATGGCATGGAGCTACTCAACAAGCTTAACAAAAGTCCCAAAGTGACCTGAGGCCAAAAGGGATCACAAAATATACTAACGGGCACACGAACATAGCTCAAACACAATCAGTTTTCAGACATAGTGAAAACTGAGACATGCTGAAATATAACTCACGAAGGCATGTAAACGAGCTCGATGCACTTACTATGGTGCAATTCATGGCAAGGCAATCATACATCCATTAAGAAGGCACAAAATAGAAGCTGGACATGACAAGAAAAATGGCATAGCATGCACGGATCAACTACAATAGCATCGGCAAAATCACAAACGAGTTGACGATCTGCCCAGATTCACAACGAAGCAAAAGTAGAGCTCGATTGGCTCAAGCTAGGGTGCTCCATAATTGCAAACAAAGACATGGATGGATATAGCATAACATGGTTAAGAAAACTTCTTTACTGATCATCCTCAAAAGAGGCACGGATCACTAGGAAACAAGCTGAACATATGGCATCATGAACTAAATAATCCCAGACTTAGTGAAAACAACCAAGTCTCTGAAAACAGATTTACCGGGTGCCTCACTTTGCAAGCTTGCACAAGTCACCACACACATCCTAAAAATGCATGGGTTGCACCTCTGGAAAGAAGACAAAATGCTTAACAAAGCATATGAAGGACTCACAGGCATAGCATGCACACATTAATCATGGCAAAAATGACAAAAGTCTAAGATGAACTAGCAGATCTGACAATTAACTCATGAAGCCTCCTTCTAACAGCATTTTGGGCATCAACATGAGCTCGAATGAAAATGATGCAATGGAATGAAATGATGTACTCGTCGAGACGAACATTTTGATATACTATATGCCCAAATCGGAGCTACAGATGCAAAGTTACGGCAGGTCAAAGTAAGCACAAAAATTAGGGTTCGGGAGAGAAAAGTCAACCAAGATATTTGATTTGGATCTAGA
This sequence comes from Triticum urartu, assembly GCF_003073215.2. Classification (NCBI taxonomy): domain Eukaryota; kingdom Viridiplantae; phylum Streptophyta; class Magnoliopsida; order Poales; family Poaceae; genus Triticum; species Triticum urartu. The sequence continues at coordinate 319,116,506 of NC_053022.1, read as the reverse complement.
TCTGGCCGGCTGCACTGTTCATCGACGCGGAAACCGAGGATGCCAGCGAGCTCGACGTCGCCGGAGATGGCCGGCCAGTGTGGACGCCGAGGCGGCCGGAGAGAGGGAAGGCGAGGCCGGCTCGGGCGGCAGCCGGGCCGGGCGGCGGCGAGCGCCGGGGAGGCGGCGAGGCGTCGGGCGGAGGAGGCGACGAGCTCCGGCGCCGGCGTCGATGGCGCGGTAGTGGCGCGGGCTCCCGGAGCCGGGGAAGACGGGCGGCGCGGCGACCTCGGGCGCGGGACAGCGAGTGGCCCGCGGAGGCGGCGTCGGGGGCCGGGACTTGGGCCCTCGGGCCCGTGGCGGCGGCGATGTGGACCTGAGGGCGCGGGCGAATCACGACGTGACACGTGGCGGCGGCGGGCTATCCGGACATGTCCACTCGCGCGGTTTCGTCCGGCGGCGGCGGGAGAGATGCATAGGGTTAGGGGGAGAAGATCCGAAAAACGGGGGGGCTATTTATAGGCATAAGTGGAGCTAGGAGAGTCCAAATGAGGTGCGGTTTTCGGCCACGCGATTGTGATCGAACGCTCTAGGACATGGAGCAGAGTTTGGTGGGTTTTGGGCCAAATTGGAGGGGTGTTGGGCTGCAACACACACGAGGCCTTTTCGGTCCCTCGGTTAACCGTTGGAGTATCAAACGAAATCCAAATGATACGAAACTTGACAGGCGGTCTACCGGTAGTAAACCAAGGCCGCATGACAAGTCTTGGTCCAATCCGGAAATGTTTAACCCCCACACACGAAAGAAAGCTAGAAATGGCCATCGGAGGAGAACGAAGCGCCGGAATGCAAAACGGACAACGGGGAAAATGCTCGAATGCATGAGATGAACACGTATGCAAATGCAATGCACATGATGACATGATATGAGATGCATGAAAACGAAAACAACACACGGAGACAAAGACCCGAACCCGAGAAATAAATATAACTTAATGCCGGAAACGACAAGAGTTGGAGTACAAATAGGGAAAGTTACATCCGGGGTGTGGGGTGTTACACCTGGCCGGGCCGGGCCCGGGCCCGTCATTTTTGCCGTTATCTGAAGGGGCCCGGCCCGAGGCCCGAGGCCTGGCGGGCTTTTGCATGTTCGGGCCGGGCTTGAGCCCAAAAACTAGGCCCGATGGCCGGGCCGGGCCGGGCTCGGGCCCAGGTTTTTTCGCTCGGGCTTGGCTAGGCCCGGCCCGAAGCCCGGCCCGCCCGAGGTTTGGCAGGTATACCTCCTCCCCACGGTCTCCTCCTCACGTTCTCTCCTCCCCATGGTCTCCTCCTCCCCAAAGAAAGGAAATCAATCATATCTCTCAAATTGGAGCAAGGAAATTAGGAAATTGATCTGGTGCGCTCACGCTATGGAATCTCTCCTCCTCCTCCATTGGAAAAAAATAAACAAATCTCTCTCAAATTGGAGCAACAAAGTTGGGGAATAGATCAGGTTCGTCATTTTTTTTCCTGATTTAACATTTGAATCGACCTTATCTTTTCAATTGCATTAGGATTCATGTTTTCTACTGCGTCCTTTGACAGTCCTAGGATTCAATCCTAGGTTTGCTGACGTACGCTCTTTGGGCACTTCGTGGAGATCGCGACGGGGCAGAACCAAGCACATGCCGCCATCTTATAAATTAACTACAGCCTGAAACAACCAATCTACACATCAAGGAGGCTCTTGTCGGTCGTGAACATCATCGCTGGTGAACCTTCTCCTGTTTGGTACGTAAGCTTCGTTGTTGCCCAGTTTTTCTGCGAAAGACCAACAAAGTGAAACAAGAGCTAGCAAATTAACAAACAGGGACGACGAAATCAAGAGGTACCTTGATGCCCGGTACATATCTGGATGTGAAGCCGCATGGCACATATTTCAGTTTCCTATTCAGTACAGAGAGCCTGCGGTTGAAAGGTTACAAGTTCACCTAGAAAATGAACATGTTGTGGTGTTCCCGGACTCAATGGATTTAGATCAAATTGTATCCTGTCCTAACATAGAAAAGACAATGTTCACAGAATGGATGACAGCCAACCAGTTGCATGAAGAAGCTCGCAGTTTGACGTATGCATAGTTTCCAACCAAATGGACTTGGCATGCACAAGAGAAAGAATGGAGGAAAAGGCGTGGTGGAAAAAAACCATAGGAAGGATTTACTATGCACAACCAACGAGCGGTGAAAAATACTACTTGAGAATGCTATTAAATACCGTCAAAGGATGCAGATCATATGAAGAAATTCGAACAGTTGATGGGGTTGTACATCCAACATTCAAATCCGCATGTTATGCTCTTGGGCTACTTAATGACAACAAAGAGTGGGATGACTGCATCAAGGAAGCATCCCATTGGGCCTCTGCTCCTCAAATGCGCCAACTTTTCTGCACAATACTTTTATTTTGTGAGGTGACGGATCCCGCAAAGTTGTGGCAAACAAATTGGGAGTTACTATCTGAGGATATCCAACGTCGACAAAGAAGAATATTCAATTTTTAGGCTCTGGAACTCAACTCGGCACAAATAAAGAGCCTGCTCCTGGCAGAGATAGAACAACTATTGACTAAAGGTGGTAAGTCCCTCAAAGATTTTCCAGGAATGCCACTACCAGATAGTTCAGTTCTTCAAGATCTAAATAATATATTAGTAAATGAGGAACTAAACTACGATAAAGATTCTTTAAGAATAGAGCACATGAAGTTACTGCGTAAGCTAAATCAGGATCAGAGGATGGCTTTTGACGTTATAATAGAATCAGTCAACGACAGTCTTGGAAAGTTGATTTTTGTTGACGGATATGGTGGAACTGGAAAGACATTTCTGTGGAAAGCAGTCACCACAAAATTATGATCTGAAGGAAAAATAGTTCTAGCGGTTGCTTCAAGTGGTATAGCAGCACTTCTTTTATAGGGTGGAAGAACAGCTCATTCAATATTTCACATTCCCCTCAAGATCACTAACGAGTCCACATGCAACATCAAGCAAGGAACATTTCTTGCGGATCTAATAAAGAAAACGTCACTGATAATATGGGATGAAGCACCTATGACACACAAGCACTGTTTTGAGGCACTAGATAAGAGTTTGAGGGACATACTTCGATTCACATATGAGGACGTAGAGCATAGACCATTTGGAGGAATGACAATAGTCTTGGGAGGTGACTTCAGGCAAATCCTACAAGTTATACCGAAGGGGAAAAGGGAACATATCATTTCTGCATCAATAAAGAGATCCTACCTATGCGTCTGAATTCATCCGAAGGTAGTCCAGAAGAGAAAGCAAAAACAGCTGAATTCGCAAACTGGATACTAAACATAGGCGATGGCACAACGTCAACAATAGATGAAGAGGATTGGGTTACCATCCCAGAGGACCTTATTTTACATGAAGGGGATGACCCGAAAGCATCTATTGTTAACACCACCTATCCTGACTTACACAGAAAATACACTGACAGAACATACCTTGAGGAAAGAGCAGTCTTGTTTAGTTAATTCTTTTTGCAGGTGATTAATAGATAAATTCCTCACATCCAGCAATTTATTTTAGAATTTCTGGGGTTCCAGATCTTGCGTTAGCCACAGATTACTACAGACTGTTCTGTTTTTGACAGATTCTGTTTTTCGTGTGTTGTTTGCTTATTTTAATGAATCTATGGCTAGTAAAATAGTTCATAAACCATAGAGAAGTTGGAATACAGTAGGTTTAACACCAATATAAATAAATAATGAGTTCATTACAGTACCTTGAAGTGGTGTTTTGTTTTCTTTCGCTAACGGAGCTCACGAGATTTTCTACTTTAAGTTTTGTGTTGTGAAGTTTTCAAGTTTTGGGTGAAAGATTTGATGGATTATGGAACAAGGAGTGGCAAGAGCCTAAGCTTGGAGATTCCCATGGCACCCCAAGATAATCTAAGGACACCTAAAATCCAAATCTTGGGGATGCCCCGGAAGGCATTCCCTCTTTCGTCTACTTCCATCGGTAACTTTACTTGGAGCTATATTTTTATTTACCACATGATATGTGTTTTTCTTGGAGCATCTTGTATTATTTGAGTCTTTATTTGTTAGTTTTACTCAATCATCCTTGCTGTACACACCTTTTGAGAGAGACGCACATGATTCGGAAATTGTTAGAATACTCTATGTGCTTCACTTATATCTTTTGAGTTATTTTTTTTGCTCTAGTGCTTCACTTATATCTTTTAGAGCTCGTCGGTGGATTTGTTTTATAGAAACTATTGTTCTCTCATGCTTCACTTAGATTATTTTGAGAGTCCTAAAAAACAGCATGGTAATTTGCCTAATTATGTTAGGCATTCAAGATTAATAAAAAAATTCTTAAGAGTGTGTTGAATACTATGAGAAGTTTGATACTTGATAATTGTTTTGAGATATGGAGATGGTAATATTAGAGTCATGCTAGTCGAGTAGTTGTGAATTTGAGAAATACTTGTGTTAAAGTTTGTGATTCCCGTAGCATGCACATATGGTGAACCGTTATGTGATGAAGTTGGAGCATGATTTATTTATTGATTGTCTTCCTTATGAGTGGCGGTAGGGGACGAGCGATGGTCTTTTCCTACCAATCTATCCCCCTAGGAGCATGCGCGTAATACTTTGCTTTGATAACTTGTAGATTTTTTCAATAAGTATATGAGTTCTTTATGACTAAGGTTGAGTCCATGGATCATACGCACTTTTCTTCCTTCCACCATTGCTAGCCTCTCTAATACCACACACCTTTCGCCGGTATCATACACCCACCATATACCTTCCTCAAACCAGCCACCATACCTACCTATCATGGCATTTCCATAGCCATTCCGATATATATTGCCATGCAACTTTCCACCATTCTGTTTACTACGACACGCTCCATCATTGTCATATTGCTTTGCATGATCATGTAGTTGACATTGTATTTGTGGCAAAGCCACCGTTCATAATTCTTTCATACATGTCACTCTTGATTCATTGCATATCCCGGTACACCGCCGGAGGCATTCACATAGAGTTGTAATTGTTGAGTTGTAAGTAAATAAAAGTCTGATGACCATCATTTTTAGAGCATTGTCCCAAGTGAGGAAAGGATGATGGAGACTATGATTCCCCCACAAGTCGAGATGAGCCTCCGGACGAAAAAAAGAGGCCATAAAAAAAGAGAAGAAAAGGCTCAAATAAAAAAATGAGAGAAAAAGAGAGAAGGGACAATGCTACTATCCTTTTACCACACTTGTGCTTCAAAGTAGCACCATGATCTTCATAATAGAGAGTCTCCTATGATATCACTTTCATATACTAGTGGGAATTTTTCATTATAGAACTTGGCTTGTATATTCCAATGATGGGCTTCCTCAAAATGCCCTAGGTCTTCGTGAGCAAGCGAGTTGTATGCACACCCACTTAGTTCCTTTTGTTGAGCTTTCATATACTTATAGCTCTAGTGCATCCGTTGCATGGCAATCCCTACTCACTCACATTGATATCTATTGATGGGCATCTCCATAGCCCGTTGATACGCCTAGTTGATGTGAGACTATCTTCCCCTTCTTTTTTGTCTCCTCCACAACCACCATTCTATTCCACCTAAAGTGCTATGTCCATGGCTCATGCTCATGTATTGCGTGAAGATTGAAAAAGTTTGAGAACACCAAAAGTATGAAACAATTGCTTGGCTTGTCATCGGGGTTGTGCATTATTTAAATACTTCATGTGGTGAAGATAGAGCATAGCCACACTATATGACTTTGTAGGGATAACTTTCTTTGGCCATGTTATTTTGAAGAGACATAATTGCTTAGTTAGTATGCTTGAATTATTATTATTTCTATGTCAATATTGAACTTTTGTCTTGAATCTTTCGGATCTGAATATTCATACCACAATTAAGAAGAATTACATTGAAATTATGCCAAGTAGGATTCCACATCAAAAATTCTGTTTTTATCATTTACCTACTCGAGGACGAGCAAGAATTAAGCTTGGGGATGCTTGATACGTCTCCAACGTATTTATAATTTTTGATTGTTCCATGCTATATTATATTCTGTTTTGGACATTATTGGGCTTTATTATACACTTTTATATTATTTTTGGGACTAACCTATTAACCGGAGGCCCACCCAGAATTGCTGTTTTTTTGCCTATTTTAGGGTTTCACAGAAAAAGAATATCAAACGGAGTCCAAACGGAATGAAACCTTCGGGAACGTGATTTTCAAAACGAATATGATACAGAGGACTTGGACCCTATGTCAAGACATCAACCAGGAGGCCACGAGGTAGGGGGGCGCGCCTACCCCCCAGGCGCGCCCTCCACCCTCGTGGGCCCCCTGTTGCTCCACCGACGTACCCCTTCCTCCTATATATACCTACGTACCCCCAAACTACCAGATACGGAGCCAAAACCCTAATTATACCGCCGTAACTTTCTGTATCCACGAGATCCCATCTTGGGGCCTTTTCCAGAGCTTCGCCGGAGGGGGCATCGATCACGGAGGGCTTCTACATCAACACCATAGCCTCTCCGATGAAGTGTGAGTAGTTTACCTCAGACCTACGGGTTCATAGTTATTAGCTAGATGGCTTCTTCTCTCTTTTTGGATCTCAATACAAAGTTCTCCCCCTCTCTTGTGGAGATCTATTCGATGTAATCCTCTTTCGCGGTGTGTTTGTTGAGACCGATGAATTGTGGGTTTATGGTCAAGTTTATCTATGAACAATATTTGAATCTTCTCTGAATTCTTTTATGTATGATTGGTTATCTTTGCAAGTCTCTTCGAATTATCAGTTTGGTTTGGCCTACTAGATTGATCTTTCTTGCAATCGGAGAAGTGCTTAGCTTTGGGTTCAATCTTGCGGTGTCCTTTCCCAGTGACAGTAGGGGCAGCAAGGCACGTATTGTATTGTTGCCATCGAGGATAACAAGATGGGGTTTATATCATATTGCATGAGTTTATCCCTCTACATCATGTCATCTTGCTTAAAGTGTTACTCTGTTCTTATGAACTTAATACTCTAGATGCATGCTGGATAGCGGTCGATGTGTGGAGTAATAGTAGTAGATGCAGGAAGGAGTCAGTCTACTTGTCTCGGACGTGATTCCTATATACATGATCATACCTAGGTATTCTCGTAACTATGCTCAATTCTGTCAATTGCTCAACAGTAAATTGTTTACCCACCATGAATATTTATGCTCTTGAGAGAAGCCACTAGTGAAACCTATGGCCCCCGGGTCTATCTTCCATCATATTAATCTTCCAATACTTAGTTATTTCCTTTGCCCTTTATTTTACTTTGCATCTTTTATTTCTCTTTATCATACAAAATACCAAAAATATTATCTTATCATATCTATCAGATCTCACTCTGGTAAGTAACCGTGTGGGGATTGACAACCCCTTATCGCGTTGCTTGCGAGGATTTATTTGTTTGTGTAGGTACGAGGGACTCGTGCGTGGCCTCCTACTGGATTGATACCTTGGTTCTCAAAAACTGAGGGAAATACTTACGCTACTTTGTTCCATCACCCTTTCCTCTTCAAGGGAAAACCAACGCAAGTGCTCAAGAGGTAGCATCCCGCCGGTGATCTGCCCGATTTGCTGTTGCATCCTCTCCATAGATGTCCTTCTAAGAGGTCCAATGCTAGCTTTGGAAGATGGGAGGATAGACGGTGGTCTTGCAATAGAGAAGAGGGAGAGGCGAGATGGTGGTTTTGCAATGGAGAAGATGGAGAGGGGAGGGGGAGGTTTCGCAATGGAGAAGAGGGAGAGGTGAGACGGTGGTTTTGGAATGGAGATGATGGAGAGGCGAGGAGGTGGTTTTGGAATGGAGAAGAGGGAGAGGAGCGTGCGGTAGTGATTTAGGATTGGACGAGAGGGCCGACGCGCTGTGACTGGATCAAAATCAAAATCAATTTACCCTTCAATTAAGAAAGTGACCCCACATTAACTAGTCTCCCTTTTATTCTGGATCATAATTGACCATGATTTTCACAAATAAAATATATGTTATGCATTGCAAAAATAATATAATTTGAAAGTACATTCATATACGAACCAAACGATACAATTTTTGGTGACATGCATTCACATTTTGCTTGTCAAATACAGTACGTGGTCAAACTTTGACCCAAAATACGCAAAACAAAAACATACTTCCAAGCCTAGCGTCGCTCCTCTCCTGTTCCAATCTAACTCCAGCACCGCTCCTCTCCTCTTCCATTTCAAAACCACCGCCCCTCCTCTCCTATTCCAATCCAAAACCAGCGCCGCTCCTCTCCCGTTCTAATCCAAAACCAGCGCCGGTCCTCTCCTCTTCCATTCAAAAACCACCGTCAGCGAGTGAAGGTGTTGTGGAGAAGTAGATCGATGGAGGAGTACAACTGATACGTGAGGATCGTAGATGGCGACCCTGTGAAGCTAGCTAGGATGTTAGAGATGCAGTCTTGGTTTAACAACAAGGACCAACTAGCGGCGACGGCGACATCCATGGCCAAATATCTGCAACAGAGCGAAAAGGCGGCGATACTGCTGAAGGGAGTCGCGCCATAGTACATAGAGCTGCTCCACTAGGCAATGGAGCGAACAGATTCACCGAATCCGATCGTGAGGCATCGGTGGTGGGAGTATCGATCCCAGATGGAGAATTCATCAGAGATTGAAGGATCGAGCATCTATAGGGTTCTGTTTGTGAGGGTGCCGTGCGAGAGCGAGCCGGTGGAGTCTTCGTCGACTGAACCCAACTGCAAGAGGAGAAAAGCAGTTGGCCCGGCGACGCTTCCCCGCCATCCTCTCCATCACCGTTCACACCTTCTCACGGGGCGTCTGTCTGCCGCGGGAATAGGAGGGGACTCCCCCCCCCCAAGCCCAATAATCTAGCAGGTTGTGAATTGTTAGGGGGAGCTTAGGGTTGTCAGTATTTGCAGGTTGTGAATTGTGTTTTTTGTTGTGTATTTTGAGAGTATTTTCAGATATGAATGTCTTTTGAATTTCAGATTTGTAGTATTGAGAATATGAAGTATTTTATGAATTCTAGAGATCTATTTTTAGCACTTAAAAAAAGTAGTTTCATAGGAGTATAAAAGTGCAGACAATGTTATTCTCGGAGAAGAAACTACAAGTTTCAGTTTCAGATAAGAAACTGCAAGTTTCAGTTTTAGATAAGAAAATAGGGATAACATCATGTTGGAAGTTTTATTCATGGTTGAAAATGGAACTACCAACCAGTTAACATCATGCTGATCAACATTCATGCATAGCACATCTTCATATGATGCACAGTCAAAAAGATATGCTATTTTCAAAATGCCCACACAATGTTGAGTGTGTGAAAAACAGAGAAATGAGGGATGAAGTTCTGGCAAGTGTTGGACGTGGTGTGCGTAGATGACAATGGGGACCCACATGTCAATAATGGCAGAGGCAAAAAAATTGGAGATATTTTCCCTCCATCAGGGGGAATCGAAACCGGGCGGAACAGCGGTCGGGTAGTGTCACTTGGCCACTGGGCTAGTTCAGTAGTTTCGGTAGAAATAAGGAACTGGCTCCAGTGGTTCTTTCTCGTGCCTTTGTGTGCTTGCCGCGGCGCCGCTATCTGCCGTCGTGAACATGCTAAACAAACGAGAGGAATATGGAGAGGACTGTACGTGGAGAGGCGGACAGTCGGGACCCACCAAGTCTATGGTCGTACGCAAGCAAGTGCCTCATTGAAAAAAAAACTTTCTCCTAATGCTATACTAGTGTTGGGGCCCACAGATTTGTCAACATAGTTACAACATTTTCTTTGAGGTGCTTCAACGTAGTTACTGAAGGAGATAAATTTACAAAAAATCCGGGGAGCTGGCAGGTATCATTTATTATCAATGGGCCAGTAAGTATCAGCTGGGTCGTGGGCTGCCTCGTCTAGGCTTTCTTTTTTAACATGCGCAGCCCATGACATGCCGGTTTGTATTTTCTTGAGGGCCATCATGTATCGACCGGCCTATGGACCTCCCCATCCGAGGTTTTATTTTTCCTGAAACATCGGCAGCCCAACTTATGTTTTTTTTTGAAGAAAACGCAGAGGTCTATTCTATTTTTCTATATAAGAATTGGAACGCCAGGTCCAACTTATGTTTCCCTTCTAACTATATTATATATATTTAAATTATTTTATATATTATTATATATTATTGTTATTGTGGTCATATGTCTAACAGATACTTACATATATAAGAAAACAATATCCCATATCTTATTAACTTATAAAAATAATTTTTTAACAATAAAATCCTGGATTTTTTTACATTAAGGCAACGAAAATCCTGGTGATTGTGTACAAAAGCTTGGTAAGATCTAAGAACCAATATAATAATAAATCACTTATTATTTAAATATATTTATAACAAAATGCTTAGTCCCTGTTTATTTTTTGATAACATTGTTGCGCCCAACCCAACATTATAATTAAAACCAGCCCAGCAAAATCGTGTATTTCGAGAAAGTGCAAATGGCCTGTAATTTTTTAGGAAAAAAATAAATGGGCCGCATGGATGCTACATTATTTGTTCAGCCAGCCCAGCAAATTCGTGTATTTCAAGAAAGTGAAAATGGGCTATAGTTTTTTTAAAGAAGGCCACATGGACGCTACATTATTTGTTCACCCAGCCCATCAAATGGATTGTAATTCTAAAAAAAGATCAAATGGACTGTAAATTCTGAAAAATGGGTTGAATATGTGCCACATTTTTGGAGGCTGAAATGTGGGCCAATAGGTCAAAGCCAACGCAAGTCATTGTCAACTTAGTCAACAAATGATTCTGACATCATTAGCCGTTGGATTTACATCCAACGACCGGCATCCATCTTCGATCTCTCGTCTTCTTCCTCCAGCGCCGCCGGGACCACCTACTCCCGCCTCTTGCTGCTAGCAGCTCTACTTAGCACGCTTCCCTGTGAAGCGCTACCCCACCGCCGGTCGGGCCATCCCTCCACCCCTCCACACCTCCTGTTCTTCTCCACCGACTGCCGAACCACGCCCCACCAAAACCAGTTAACCCTCGTACACCTCTCCGTCTGCGACTCCACTCCCGCGTCTTCACATCTTCGGCTCGTTGTTGTCTGGGGCCTCACTGTCGTTCACCACCTTGGATGCGCTCGGCGCGACATAGTTAACACACACAAAAATTATTACTCCCCCTGCTAGTTGGGACCCACCATAGTGGGAGTCTGACTTGTGGGCCTACTAAGTTGACGGGGACGGAGGGCTTTGTCAACTTAGTCAATATGAACGATTCTAGCTCCAGTGACCGTACGATGTCCATCCAACTACCGTAGTTCTTCTTTAACCTCTGGTCTTCTTGCTCCAGCCGCCCAAACCAGTGCCGGTCGTGTCGCCTGCTCCTGCCTCCCATGGTCGGCTGAGCTGCCGCGGAGGCCTCACCACCCCCTACTACTCCTACAGCTGGCCCCGCCATCCTCTACTCACCCACACCCCCTGTTATTCTGCGGCGATGGCAGCCTCACACCGCAGCCGAACCCGTGAACCATCATACTCCTCTCCGCGTGGGCATCCACTGACGCGTCTTCCCTGGCTCGGCGTCGTCCCCTTCCTAGGCCTCGCCGTCGTCCACCACCTTGGTGCTCTCAACGTGGCCTAGTCAATGTGGTCAAGGAACGACTTTCAACGGAAGAGTACTGTACGTGGAGAGGCTGACAGTTGGGTCCACGGCCGCATCAAAGAAGTGCCTCCTTATTACGCGTAAAAAAATGATTCCTCCACCTGACAGTTGGGACCCACCAGACGGGCCACCGTATTTCGCGAAAAAATGTTTCCCCTTGACTGCTGGACCCACCAGCTACATCTTCGCACACAAGGAAGTGCGTCCTTATCCTCCCTGACAGCTGGGACCCACCCAGTCGAAGCGTACGTACCGTCGTCTGTCTTGTCGCGAACATGTGCGTACATACTAGTCGATTGGTCACTCTGCAACGATGAACCATGGCCGAGTAAGTAGCGGCACATGTCATAGTAGAGCCCACCACGTAGCAGTTCAGGTTGTCCCGTCTAAATCGTATACACGTACATACAACTACACGCCAAAAAATACGGCCACGTACGTACATACGAGCAGGGTCTCGAACGCCTACTCGCGCATACGTACGACCAAGGCTGGTATACATGGAGAGGCAGCGATGGCGTCCTGTTCATCGGCAGCCAACTGGCTGGGTCGGAATGGAATGGGTCATGTTCATCGGGAGACAACCGTCTTGGACGGAATAGCCGATCAAAATGAGGCATGGCGTACCGCAGAACGGAGGAAACGGCATTCTGTTCGACCGGCCACGGTCGAAACAGGATCCTGTTCATCGAGAGGGGTCTGGCGTACCGCAAAACAGAGGAAACGGACTTGTGTTCGAGTGCCTACGGTTGAAACGGGGTCCTGTTGATCGGGAGGGCTGTGGCGTACCGCAAAACGGAGGAAACGGACTTGTGTTGGAGCGCTACGGTCGAAACGGGGGTCATGTTCATCGGGAGGGGTGTGGCGTACCGCAAAACGGGACTCCGCGGGCTACTATTCATCTCCACCGTCGACCTCCTCCAGCCGTCACGGGCTACTGTTCATCCACCTTCGACCTCCTCCAGCCTCCACCTCTGTTGTTCATCCACGGGCTCCTGTTCATCCAGTCTCCACCGCTCCTCCACCGACTACTGTTCAACCAACCCTCTCCACGGGGTCCTGTTCAACCACCCCTCCACGGGCTAGTGTTCATCCAGCCCTCCACCGGCTACTATTCAACCAGCCCTCCACGGGATCCTGTTCTTCCAGCCCTCCACGGGGTCACGTTCATCCACCCCCAACCGGCTCAATCTGGGTCCTGTTCATCCAGTGGCAACGGCCTCTACTACCACGGGGTCCTGTTCATCAAACCCCCACCGGGAACTGTTCATCCACCCCCCCAACAACGCTCACTATTCATCAAGAGGCAGCAAGTTCGATCGGCTTCAGTTAGCAGCAGTAGCGAAGGAATCTCTCGGTCGGGTTCAGTTAACAACCAGATCGATCGATCGCTCGAGTTCAGTAACGCATAACCTGTAGTGCAATCGCTCGGGTTCAGTAGGTGAACGCCTCACTTGGGTTCAGTTAGAGCCCGATGCCTCAGACCCATGCGTGTACGTGTACGAGAGAGATGCGCATCTCTCGGCCCCGACCACCCACCGTAACTGGGAACTCCCCGACATTTTCCTCGCCCTCGCTTCTACCACGGCTTTTTCCATCATGGACGGCCCAAAGAATGTCATGCAGTTGCGTCTCTGGCCCACCCAGGATGAAAAGCCCATTTCCTGTCATGATTTTTTTTCATAGAAGTAGGAGCCCACCACATCTACGATGATACTGGGTTTTGTCACAATTATCGTCATAGAAGTGTTATAAGCATGACAGGAAAAAAATTCGTTAGGACCAAAATGTATGTGTCTTTTTTTTGTAGTGGTTTGAGTCAATTGGTATGGCACCGTGAAGAATTATCCTTGGGCCGATGACTAAAACTCGTCTTTGAAGCACAAGTACCAGAAAAAATGGCTAATGTGAAAGAGTTGATCAATTTATGCATAATGGGGGGGAGGGAGAGTTCATTGAGAGAACAAAACTCCCCCTATGTCCATGCCTACACCTAAACAAGATATCAAGATGAGTATGGTGGGGTGTGCAAAGGTTCAAGTCACATTGCTCAAATCAATGATATTTAGCTCATGCCTTAACTCGCGAAATCTTGCTTCATCCAAGGGCTTCGTGAAAATATTTGCAAGGTTATCATGAGTGTTTACATAGTTGAGCTCGATCTACCCTCGCCTAATGTGATCCCGGATGAAGTGATACCGAATCTCAATATGCTTCGTCTTGAAGTATTGCACCGGGTTGAGAGAAATCATGATGGCACTTTCATTGTCACACCAAAGAGGCACTTTGTCACAAATGACATCGTAATCATTTAAAGTTTGCCTCATCCATATAAGTTGAGAACAACAACTACAGGCGTCCACATATTCCGCTTCGGTGGACGAGAGAGACACACGACTTTGTTTCTTAGAAGACCAACTCACCAGAGAGCAACCAAGAAATTGGCACCCTCCGGAAGTTGACTTCCTATCCACTTTGTCTCCCGCCCAATCCGAGTCCGAAAAGCCCACAAGGTTGAAGTTTGCTCCTCTTGGGTACCATAAGCCAAAGTTTGTGGTATGAGCCAAATATCGAAAGATTCACTTGACCGCCACATAGTGGATTTCCAAGGTGCGGCTTGAAACCGTGCACAAATTCCCACACTCAACATGATATCCGATCTAGATGCACAAAGGTAGAGCAAGGAGCCAATCATGGAACGATATACCTTTTAATCCACCGCTTTACCATTGGGATCTATGTCAAGTTGGCATTTGATGGGCATTGGAATGGAAACCGGCTTGACATCACTTAGCTTGAATCTCTTGAGCATGTCTTGAGTGCATTTGGCTTGGTTGATGAAGGTTCCTTCTCTTCTTTGTTTGATTTCGAACCCGAGAAAGAACTTCAACTCTCCCATCATGGACATCTTGAACTTCAAGGTCACGAGAGCGGCAAAATCATCATTGAAAGCTTTATTAGGAGAACTGAAGATAATATCATCAACATATAGTTGGCATACAAACAACTCCCCTTTGACCTTCTTAGTAAAAAGACTGGGGTCGATTTTGTCAATCTCAAACCCATGATCTTGCAACAACTCGGTAAAGTTCTCATCCCACGCACGTGGGGCTTGTTTAAGGCCATAGAGTGCCTTATCGAGTTGGTACACATGATTGGGGAACTCGGGATCCTCAAACCACGGGTTTTTTTTGACATACACCAACTCATTAATGGGACCATTAAGAAAAGCACTCTTCACATCCATTTGTTGCAACTTGAAATTATGATGAGAAGCATAAGCAATCAACAAACGAATAGATTCAAGGCGAGCAATGGGAGCAAAGGTTTCACCATAGTCGATACCCTCGACTTGGGAGTAGCCTTGTGCTGCTAAACGAGCCTTGTTGCAAACAATAATCCCATGAGCATCTTGCTTGTTCTTGAATATCCACTTGGTTTCAATGACATTATGGTTCCCCTTTGGCCTTGGCACCAATCTCCACACCTTGTTGTGCTCGAAGTTATTGAGTTCTTCATGCATGGCATTAAGACAATCCGGATCCTCGAGCACCTCATAGCTAGACCTTTGGGGTTCAACACAAGAAAAAAACGCGTGATGTTCACAATAGTTTGCTAATTGTCTACGAGTGCTTACCCCCTTTCTTAAGCTTCCAAGCACATTCTTCATGATATGATCTTTGGTAGTGAGCTTGGATGCAATCTTGGTGGCACGATACTCCAATTCCTCCTCGAGAGAGAGTTGATGAGCAGTAACTTTATCATCTTGAGCGTCATCTTGAGTTTGTTCTTGATCTTGAACGTGCTCGATGGGAAGAACTTGACCTTGGGCATCACTTGGTGGTTCACCACCATCTTGAGGTTGATCTTGCACTTGATCTTGTTCATTTGGTTGAGGGCCTTCACTTTGTTCTTCGGAAGCGTGTGGATCTTGGGTTGGTGATGGTTCCACTTGAGTGGAACATTGTCCTTCTCCTTCGGCCACAAGGGGTTCCTCAATGGGTAGGATATGACCAACACCCATTCTTCTTATGGCTTGGGGAGGAATTTCATCACCTACATCACAAGTACCACTTTGCTCCACTTGGGAGTTGTTATTCTCATCAAACTCCATGCTACACATCTCCTCAATGAGTCCCTTGGACTTGTTGAGGACACGGTAAGCATGAGAGTTTGTAGCATAACCAAAAAATATGCCCTCATGAGCTCTAGCCTCAAATTTAGACAAACGAACACCTTTCTTGAGAATGAAACACTTACAACCGAACACCCGGAAGTAATTGAGGTTGGGCTTGTTACCGGTAAGTATCTCATATGGAGTCTTGTTCAAGCCTTTGCAGAGATAGAGCCGATTGGATGCATGACAAGCGGTGTTGATGGCTTCAGCCCAAAAGTTGTATGGAGACTTGAACTCCGCCATCATGGTCCTTGTCGCATCCATCAACGTCCGGTTCTTCCTATCCGCAACACCAATTTGTTGAGGGGTGTATGGTGTGGAATATTGATGCTTGATCCCCTCATCACTAAGGAACTCATCCAGGACGTAGTTCTTGAACTCGGTGCTGTTTTCACTTCTTATTGTCAAGATCTTTGCATTGTGTTGATGTTGAGCTTCATTTGCAAAGTCGATGATGGTTTTTTGGGTCTCACTCTTCCTCTTGAAGAAATATACCCAAGTGTATCCTAAATAATCATCCACAATCACCAAGTAATAATTTCTACCCCCAAGACTATCAAAGGATGGCGGCCCAAAGAGATCCATGTGAAGGAGCTCCAAGGGCCTCTTTGAGTAGATGATAGTTGTGGGTGGGTGAGCCTTCTCATGTAGCTTTCCTTTGATACAAGCACTGCAAGCACGATCTTTGGAAAAACTAACATTCTTTAGTCCACGGACATGGTCCCCGTTGAGAAGACTTGCAAAGATCTCATTGACGTGGGCTCACGGCGATGCCAAAGCCACCCCACGTCAACTTTAGCCATTAGGCATGTCGCGGTCTTAGTGGGTCGCTCCGAAAAGTTAATCACATAAAGACCGTTCTCGACATGCCCAACAAAGGCTACTTTAAGAGTCTTGATCCACAAGAGGGTCATAGTATCAATATCAAAGAAAGTAGCAAAGCCCATGAGCGTAAGTTAACGAACAAAAAGTAAGTTGTATGCAAGGGACTCAACAAGCATGACTTTCTCGATCGTGAGATCATGAGAAATGACAACCTTGCAAGACCCAATAGCTTAGAAGATGAGGCATCACCACACTCTACATTGGTGGGCATAGATGAAACCTTGTGCACGTCCACCACCAAGTCCTTTCTTCCGGTCATATGATTTGTGGCTCCACTATCGAACAACCATGACCCCCCACCGGAAGCAAACACCTACAAGAGATCAATGCTTGGTTTTAGGTACCCATTTTGTAATTGGTCCTTTGATGTTAGTAACAAGGGTCTTAGGAACCCAAATAGACCATTCAATGTATTCGTAAGAAGAACCAACAAATTTGGCATAAACATGCCCATCACTAGCACGGCATAACACATAAGAAAGGTTAAAGTCGTCGGCTATGTTGGAAGGAGTGGCATTGCCCTTCTTGACACCACCACCCTTCACATTGTTATTCTTCTCCTTAGAAGCACCCTCTCCCTCCTTCACAAAAGTTTGCTCGAGAGGAGGAGGTCGTTTGGCCTTGTCATTCTTCTTATTCTTGGACTTGGGTGCAAACCCAATTCCTTTCTTGCCCACAACTTCCTTTTGATTTCTCAAAAGGTCGTTGAGGTTATTCTCACCTTGTATGCATGACACAAGGCCTTTCTCAAGTTGCTCCTTCAACCTTTCATTCTCCTCCACAAGATGCACGTGCTCACAACACGGGTTAGTAGCATTTGCATTATCAATTAAAACCATATGAGGAAAAGTGGCTTTCTCCTTGGTTAGCTTCACTTTGAGGCTAGCATGAGCACCCTTCAAGGCCTTGTGAGCCTTGTCAAGTATATAAAACTCCTCCTTGAGTCTACCATGGTCAACCCCAAGTTTGGCCTTCTCGGAATTGAGCACATGGGATACAACAAGAGCATGATCAAGATCTTTCTTTAATTTAGCATGATCATCGTTGTGTGACTCCTCAAGAGCCAGACAATGACCACGCTCTTCCTCAAGCGCATTAGAGAGATCTGATATCTCAGCGGCATAGTCACGACTATGCCCTTCCATCTTAGAGATGGTTTCGTCATGAGCCTCAATCATGTCATTGGCTTCACCAAGTTGTTCCAAGAGAGTAACAAAGTGCTTCTTGGATTTACCCTTGAGCTTACTCATAAAAGACTTAAATTCATTTTATTCCTCCTCCGACCCCTCACTTTCATCAATGCAATCCGTCAAGGAAGGATTAGTAGTGATGGTATTTTTGATGTTGGGGGTTACCTTGTTGGTGGCTTTAGCCATGAGGCACTTGGCGGTGATATTCTCGTTGGGTGAATCAAAGAGGTACACCCGTGGAGTTGTTGCAATGGCAATGGAGGCCATGGCAACCGTCTCACCGTCATCATCATCATCCTCATCCTCATTGTACTCTTCTTGTGCCACCAACCCCTTGGGAGGAGTCTTCTTGGTGAAGTTGTTCTTGTTGGGGAAGGACTTGGCCTTGTCTTTTCGGATAAACTTGCCACCATTATCTTCCCTCTTCTCGTACGGGCATTCCACAACAAAGTGGCTCACATTGCCACAATTATAGCATGTCCTCACATTTTACTTTCCCTTGGTGCCACTTGAGTTGTTCTTGTTGAAGTTGGGCCTTGAGTTCTTCTTGCTCCGAAATTGCCGTGAAGCGAGAGCCATTTGCTCATGATAAGCATATTTGGTATCTTCGGGGCAACACTCCTCTTCTTCCTCTTCACCCTCTTCTTCCACACTAGCCCTGGCCTTTAAAGCAAGGTTGGGCTTCTTTGCTCATTGAGAACGCAACACCGCATTGTCGGCGGTCTTGATCAAGATCCTCATAGCAACAAACTCATCCAACACTTCACTTGAGGACAAGGCGTGAAAGTCCGGTCTTTGACGGATGACGGAGGACATGGCCTTGAGAAACTTGCGCTTGATCCAATTTCCATCCATATCCTTTCTCCCATAATCCCGAAGTGAGACTGCGAGAGTGGTTAATCTTCGGTAGAGCTCACGAGGTTCTTCATCTTCATTCATCGCAAACTCATCGGCTTCATCTTGCACCACTTCAAAGTTTGAGCATTATATGCTTGCGCTTCCCTTGTAAATTGAGACAACATGTTGCCATTCTTCCTTGGCCATGGTGAAAGGTCGGAGATGCGCAATATCTTCGGAAGGAATTTCTTCTTGGAGAATGAAGAGACCGGACTCGTTCAATTGATGGTCCGTGGCTTCTCTAGGAGTGAAGTTGCTTGGGTCATGCGGGTAGAAACCTTGCTCAATAATTCTCCAAAGGTTAGTAGAACTATGATTTAACTGGCGTTTAAAGCGATATGCCTAAGAAGCAAAATCCTCATTTTTCACAAGCTTAGGAGGAGGACCAACATGATTCATATGCGTGGAGGGAACCGGTCCTCCATAAGTGGAGGTTCAACATGGGCAAAGATGCCATTTCCACTTCTACCACTAGTCAGAGGAACTTGATCACTAGTAGCTTCCCCCTTGTTGGAGTTAGCATCCGTCACCTTGTTAGTGGGATCGACCACTTCCAATGGTGCGGTGGAAACTTTAAGACCGTCAAGAAAATTCTTAAGCATGCCTTTGACCTCGGCCGTCATGGAGGTTCTCAATGTGTCCAAGGCCATATTGAACTCGTCATAAGAGACCAAGGATCCCCCATCGGCCTCAGGCAAAGGGGGACTCGCACTGGAGTGCTCCTCCACCTTGTCTGAGGTGTCAACCATACTCTTCGGACGACAAAGTCCTTAATAAAGAGATGAGGCTCTTATACCAATTGAAAGGATCGATATGGTTGGCTAGAGGGGGTGAATAGGAAACTAACATTTTTTATCTTTTCTTCACCAAATTAAACTTATCATCAAAGTAGGTTGTCTGGATATGCAACTAGGTGAGCAACCTATATGATGCAACAACTAGCACACAAGAAAGCAATGGATACAACACAATAAGCTTGCACAATTAAAGGTAAGAGATAACCAAGAGTGGAGCTGGTGGAGACGAGGATGTGTTGCCGAAGTTCCTTCCCTTTGAGTGGAAGTACGTCTCTGTTGGAGCGGTGTGGAGGCAGAATGCTCCCCATGAAGCCACTAGGGCCACCGTATTATCCTCACGCCCTCACACAATGCGAGATGTCGTGATTCCACTATTGGTGCCCTTGAAGGCGGCGACCGAACCCTTACAAACAAGGTTGGGGCAATCTCCACAACTTAATCGGAGGCTCCCAACAACACCACGAAGCTTCACCACAATGGAATATGGCTCCGCGGTGACATCAACCGTCTAGGTTGCTCAAACACCCAAGAGTAACAAGATCCGCAAGGGATTAGTGGGGGGAATCAAATTTCTCATGGTGGAAGTGTAGATCGGGGCCTTCTCAACCAATCCCTAGAAAATCAACAAGTTTGATTGGCTAGGGAGAGAGATCGGGTGAAAATGAAGCTTTGAGCAACAATGGAGCTTAGGGAGGGAAGACATGGTCATCTTGAGGAAGAACACCCACCCGTTACCCACCCACTCAGCCCGCGAGATGCGGTACTACCGCAAGGCGCTACTGTACTACTGCAAGGCGCTATTGTACTACCGCACCTTTTGTGGTACTACCGCTCGTGCGGTACAAGCCAGGTGAGGTCCTGTTGCACTAGGCAACGAGCTGTAGAACCACCGGAGTAGTACTACCGTGCGCCCCTGCGGTACTACCATAGGGTAGGGCTCAATTGGGCTGGGAAAAAGCATGGACTAAATAAATTTCGTTCATGACTACTTCCGCCGAGTTTGGGACGTGCGAAAATCCGGCATGGTACTACCGCTCGCACGAAGCGGTACTACCGTGTAGGGGCGGAAGTAAAAATTACTTCCGTGCCTACTTCCGCACGCGCCAGCGTTCTGGGGTAGAGGCAGCGATACTACCACTCGTGAGGAGTGGTAGTACCGCGTGGCGCAGTACTACCGCTAGCCAGGGTGGTACTACCACGGCCCCCTGTGGTACTACTGCTCCCTTGAGCAGTACTACCGCATGCCACGGAACCTATAGCACTTGGAGGCCTTCATCTCGCAGTGACAAGGATGAATGGACGATGCTCCAGTGAAGCAAAGGAAAGGTGGTGCAAAGGAACAGATGTGTACGTGTTGATTCCACCCTAACCTTTCCGAAGCGGACCCCCTCTTAATAGTACGAATTTCCTATGACTCAAATCCACCAAAAAGAAACGTAGAGAACCGCCGTCTTTGATAGGCTCCGAGGGGCAGCGAATCGCCTTGTGCCTAGGCATGGGACAACTGAAATGCTTAATGCACACGATTAATCCGCAAATGTACTGTCATCAATCACCAAAACCACATAGGGAGAAATATGCCCTTTTAGAAGTCCTCAAAAGGACCATTTCCTCAGTTGATGAGAAGGGCAAGGCTGCTGTCATAGATGAAGGCTCTTGTCCATTGGATGGACAGTTTCGCAAAGCTACATCATATTCCACCAATGATGACTCTGCAACGCATGATATTGCCGCAAAAACTTCAAAGCAAAATCCTCAAGCTACTCTCTGCGTGTTATGACTGATCGTGAGCTTCTCCTCAGTATTCATCAGAAGGTCGATCGCAACCATAAGTGGGTCAAGTGTAAGTTTGGTGCAATTCTTCAGAACATGACAGTCACACAAAATACTGTGAAGAAGAATCACTACTATTTGCATGAAGTCTTTGACCGCACTTGGGCTATTCTATCTAATCTCTACAGTGCTGAAGATCTCAAGGAGATGGATGATACATCTCCAACGTATCTATAATTTTTGATTGTTCCATGCTGTTATATTATCAATATTGGATGTTTTATAATCATTTTATAGTCATTTTATATCATTTTTGGGCACTAACCTATTGACATAGGAGAGCACAACCCACCAGGGCACGCCATGAGGTCCAGGCGCGCCCTGGTGGGTTGTGTCCACCTCGGGTGCCCCCCGGACCGCCTCTTTGCTCTATAAATACCCCAATGTTTCAGAAACCCTAGGGAGTCGACAAAATATTGATCTAGCCGCCGTAGAGTCCAAGACCACCAAATCCAATCTAGACACCATCTCGGATGGGGTTCACCACCTCCATTAGTGCATCTCCTATGATGTGTGAGTAGTTCTTTGTAGACCTCCGGGTCCGTAGTTAGTAGCTAGATGGCTTCCTCTCGCTCTCTTGATTCTCAATACAATGGTCTCTTGGAGATCCATATGAGGTAACTCTTTTTGCGGTGTGTTTGTCGGGATCGATGAACTTTGAGTTTATGATCATATCTATCTTTTTACATCCATGAAAGTATTTGAGTTTCTTTGGTCTCTTTTATGCATGATTGCTTATAGCCTCGTATTTCTTCTCTAATATTTGGGTTTTGTTTGGCCAACTTGATCTATTCATCTTGCAATGGGAAGAGGTGATTTGTAGTGGGTTCGATCTTACGGTGCTTGATCCCAGTGACAGAAGGGGAACCGACACGTACGTATCGTTGCTACTAAGGATAAAATGATGGGGTCTATCTCTACATAGATAGATCTTGCCTAAATCATGTCATCGTTCTTATTGCATTACTCCATTTCTCCATGAACTTAATACACTAGATGCATGTTGGATAGCGGTCGATGTGTGGAGTAATAGTAGTAGATGCAGGCAGGAGTCGGTCTACTAATCTTGGACGTGATGCCTATGTAATGATCATTGTCTGGATATCGTGATGATTATTTGAAGTTTTGTCAATTGCCCAACAGTAATTTGTTCACCCACCGTTTGCTATTTTTCTCGAGAGAAGCCACTAGTGAAACCTACGGCCCCCGGGTCTCTTTCTCATATATTTGCCTTTGTGATCTACTTTTCCTTTGCATTTATTTTCAGATCTATTAAACCAAAAATACAAAAATACTTTGTTGCACTTTATTTTATTTGGCGTTCGATCTATCAATCTACCACAAATTTATCTCCCATCCACGCACCAATTTCTGGCACCGTTACCCAAAAGGGATTGACAACCCCTTTAACATGTCGGGTTGCGAGTATTTGTTACTTCTGTGCAGGGGCTGTTTACGTCGTGTTGCTTGGTTCTCCTACTGGTTCGATAACCTTGGTTACATATCTGCGGGAAATACCTACCGCTGTTGTGTTGCATCATCCCTTCCTCTTTGGGGAAATACCGACGTAGCTTCAAGCCACATCAATGGACTTCCAACTGGAGTTTGACTGGGCACAACCGCCTTCAAAGAAATTCAAGAAGGTCAAAGTTCCTCACCTGGTCGCCAGCTCATATTCCTCATCGCGCGAGACAGATGAAGCTGAAGACTTGAGCGACACCGCGGCAGGCCCTACTCCAACGGCCGACCACAACAACGCTGGCACTCCTCCATCAACATCATGATGATAATCTTCAGGGGCGTTATTCCTCATTTTTCGTCCCTTTTGGTCATTCGATGACAAAGGGGGAGAAATTTGAGTTATTCTTCAAGCGGGTCTCTTATATGGGCGTTTTTTCGTTAAGTTACAACTCTTACTCTTCTGAGGTGTTTGCTCTGATGAGTTGTAAACTTAAGTCCTATGGTGCTCTGACTCTTTTGAACTGCTTTTTGTATGCTTATTCCTCAAGTACCTTAATGCACGCATGCTGAATTCGTCGAGTCCATATTTCATCATGCATTTCAAATTCTTCATATCATATGTTGGACATGTGTATGAATTACAAGATATAGGGGGAGATCTCCATGATTTTACTCTACAATGTGCATTTGCTATTCAAAGCAAATTCCTCAAATATGCACATCTTCAGGGGGAGTTCTTCTATATCTTGCAATCAAATTCCTCAATATCAGTACTTACACTTCATATGTTTATCCCTGTTGAAAACTTAACCTATATTGTCATAAATCACCAAAAAGGGGGAGATTGTTAGTGCATCTAGTGCCCCTTAGTGATTTTGGTGTATTGAAGACTTATAGGTTAAGGTACTAATGTGTTTGTGAGTGTACACAGGTTCTATAAGTCTATGAGGAGTTTGATATCTACGATGAAAGTCGACCCCCAAAAATGAATGTCTTCAGTTGAAGACTTTGGTTTTCTTGAAGACTTCAATAGTGAGGAAATTGGTGTGACCTTGAAGATTTGATATTCATGCGAGGATTATGAAGCATGAAGATTTTGTTATTGTAGTTTCATTTTCTCTTTCTTGAGTCATAGGAAACACCGTACTGTTAAATGGGGTCGAGGTAAAACTAAGGAAAAGTTTCCAAGTGATGCTCATCTCAAAATCCTACACCTACCCAATCCTTTCGAGTGAAGCCATTGGAAATCTCATACAGTTCAGTCAATTTCTTCAGTGACAGAGAAAAAGTTCTTCTGGTCTCTAAGGAATTTGTTCTGACTAAGGAGTTAGGAATTCACCGGTGCGGATTGCCTACAAGTGAGGAACATGATAGCCCTGAGGAATTTGATACTCAAACATCCGACCGTTGCTGTGCTACGCGCCAGCTATCCCAAAATATCTACCCACCTAACGGTCATAGCATTGAAGGGCATTTATGTCTTATCATGTCGGGCTGATTCCTAGGCTATAAATAGCCGCCCCCTACAACCACTAGTTGGTTGGCTGCTCCAAGAGAAACTGACACTTGTCATTGAGAGCATCCCATCCTCCGAGGACTTTGAGCGATAATCATCAAGTGAGGGAAAACCCAAACCCAAACACCTACAAACCTAAAGTGATTGAGCATCACTGAGGAGATTGTTCCTGTGTGGAACCGACGCTTGTTACCTTCGAGGACTATGCATCCTCCAGACGTTAGGCATCATGGTCTAGAGCATCCAAGAGGAAATTGTGGATCACCGAGTGACCAAGTCTGTGAAGGTTTGGAAGTCACTTGAAGAGTTACCACGAGTTATTGGGCGAGGTCGGTGTGACCTTAGCTCAAGGAGAATACGATGAGGACTGTGTGTCTTCAGGTTTAAATACCTAGCCGCTCCAACCAGACTTACAACTGTCACAACAGTTGGAACTGGTTTACCAAATCATCATCTTCACCAAGCTACTGGTTCTATTTCCTCAACCCTTTCATTTCCTCATTCATGTGTTGATGAACTCGATCGTTACTGTTTGAAGACTTTGACTGAAGAATTTCTCAATTTCCTCTATCCAAATTCTTCAGTCACTTTGTCTTCAGCCTGCTTTCCTGTTTACTCGCTACATGTTCTCTGTGTATGTTTCATTTCATCATGATGACTATGCTACTACTCTGTTATGCATGTACTTGAGTACTTATTCCGCTACTAGTTGTTCGTGACTTGGGAAATTCCTCACCTTGAATTTCCCCAGTGTCGAATTTGTAAAAATCGCCTAACGCACTTTCAAAAATTATGCATGCATTGGTTGAGTGTCAATAGAAAGTTCCTTTATTTTTCGTGTGGTATAAGAAAACAACTTCTATTACAAATTCATGTGATTTTCAATTCCTATAGAATTCTACATGGCATGACATTGTATTCCTATGTTTGTGTTATTCCTGTGTTTTCTAAATCCCGCTAACCAAAGTGGCCCTAATTCTCGTATGTTAGTGATGGTGAGTTCAACAAGGATTCATTGAGATGTGTAGTTCTATCACTAGTCTGACAATCTATGTCAATCTAAGTTTGTGAGTAGAAGAGCACAATGTGCAATATAATTTACGTAGGACATAGGACCTATTCTGGTTTATAGTACTTTGGGTTTTGGTTTTTCCTTGGCTCTACAAAAAAATACTTTGGAGGTCCAAGTCAGGTTGAGCTGATGAAAAGACATTTTACTCACTCAACAAGCCCAATTTTACCTATACTCTTCAATGTTTAGGCCATAGGTTGGGTAGCCTACGACCCACTTGGCCTTGCAGTAGCTCCGCCAGTGCACTGTAGTTTACAGAGGTGAGACCTAAATAAAAATTATCACTTTAGCTATATGTAAGTCGTGTGAAAAATAAGTTTGGATTAGTCGATTTTTGAGCCATTGTTTTTCGCTTTATGATTCGTGCCTTTTTTCCAATCGTATCTGCTCTCATGTTTTGGGCTGAAATATTTGACTCACCACTGTTCTAGGTCAGTCGATTTCTTATTGGGCTGAAGCCCACTTTGTGTTTCCTGTTGCTTGTTTATAGGCCGCCACACAAAAAATATATTTTAAACTGTGAAACAAATTTAAATAAAAATTTAGCGCATACATCTCGACAATATATGTGTGCATGTCAAGTTTCGGAGAAAACTGACATTTTTTTGTGGCTTGTGTAAAAAAGACAAAAGGATGTCTTGTGAAAAGCATTTTTTAACACCGGATTTTGTCTTTTTCACATGCGACACATAAGTTGTCGGTTTTTCGCGAAATGACTTTGTGAGCATGTACAATATCGAGATGTACGCGCCAAGTTTTTTTATTTTATTTTTTGACATTTCAAAATATGTTTAAAACACATTTTAAAAATCAGGAGCGCATGCTCCCATGTGCCAAAACGCCACTCTCGGCATGCTTCTTCTTATGCTTCCATTTATATGACTTTTTTACTTTTATTATTTTCCTTTTCTGAGTAGGTTTTCATTGGAATGTTTGGTGAGTGTACATGCAAGTACTACATAAACATTTGTATAAATTATTTGTAAAAACTACACTATTACATGTTTATTGCTTACATATTAAAAAGTGCAAAGTTGTGTGCAAGCTTTTTTCTTCTTCTTAAAAGATAATACCAATGCCACTAGTTTATTCTACCTTAAAAAAGTTCAATATTTTGGTTACGTTTTAGTTTTTATTTCATTTCTTACTTCTTTAAAGTTGATAACAATTCAACTAGTTCATTCCTTTTCATGATTTTTTTGAAATTTCACTATTATATGCTTGTTTTTGCATATTATGAAAAAAACGTAATTTTTGTGTAAGTTTTGTGCAACATTTCTCTTATTTGGTTTATTTTGTCCGTTTTCTTTCTTCTTAAAGTATAATACAAATGTCACTAATTCATAGGAAACTTCATTATTTTGTTTCAGTTTTTGTTTTTGTTTCTTTTAAGGATAATACCAATGCCACTAAAGTCATTCCATTTTAGAAAACTTTATTTGTTGTGAAATTCTAGTGTTATATGATTATTCTTGCATCTTATAAAAATCACAATTTCCTTGTAAATTATATGTAATTTCTTAATTAGTTCTACTTTTTATTTTCTTTCTTCTTAAAGGGTAATACTAAGCAACCAATTCATTCTTTCATTGAAATTTCATAATTATGATTTGTTTTAGTTTATTTCATTTTCTTTCTTTTGAAAGTGTAATACCAAAGTCACTAATTTATTCGTCCTTAGAAAAACTTCAATGTTTTTGTTTTTTTAGTTTTTATTTATGTTTCTTTTTATTTTAGGAAATACCAATGCCATAAATTCATTCTTGTTTAAAAAACTAATTTATCTTTGTGATGCTTGTTCTAGCATATTGTAAAAAATTGCAATTTATATGTGTCAATATTTGTTTTAGTTTTTTCTATTTTATTTCTTTTGTAATTCCAATGCCAATAATTAATTCGTTTTTTTAGATAATTTTATTATTATGATTTTGTTTTGCTTTATATTTTCATTTTCTTTCTCCTAAAAGGGTAACACCGAATCCATTAATTCATTCTTTCTTAGAAAAAATTTGTTATTTTATTTTTTGTTTTTATTTCTTTTATTTTTCTTATAATACAAATATCACTAATTCATTCTTCTTAGGAAACTTTTTTTCATCTGAAAATTCTACTATTATATGCTTCTTTTTGCACATCGTAAGAAAGTGCAATTTCAATGTGATTTATGTGCAAAAAAATTCAATGTTTATTTTGAATTATTTTTATTTTATTTCTTCTTAAAGGGTAATTCCAATGGCACTAATTCATTATTCCTTTGAAAATGTCATTGTTTCGATTGTTTCGATTGTATTTTATTTTATTTATTCTCTAAGGATAATACCAATGCCATAAATTAATTCCATCTGAGGAAATGTTTTTTTAATTCTATTATTATATGCTTATACTCCCATAAATGAACATGCACGCGCACATACCAGACTCGAGAATTTTTAGAGAAGCCTGACGTGGGAGTAAGTCTGACAGTAAGGATAGGGGGGTACGAAGGAGGAGGCAAGGCCCTAGCTAGGGCGAGGTTGTTCACACGAGTTTTACGAGTTCAGACCCCTCTCGGAAGAGGTAACAGCCCTACGTCTCGGTGCCCTGAGGCTTGTCGACTGGAATATGCGTGTGAGTTACAGGGGGTCAGTAATGCATGATGCTGCTAATGCGACACTACGATCAGAGAATCTTCGAGAAACTGTTTGTGATGCAACGATCGCAAATGGTGCAGTATGAAAACCGTCAAAAATGTGTAAGACGTTTGCGATGACGGATGCATCAAACACGGTCTAGGTTTTAGTTGCGTGTGCAATGAAGGGCATACAGTTCAGTTCAATGAACTGTTTGCGATGAGGCAACACAAAAGAAACGGGCAGCCAGATGGAGGCGTGTGCGATACACAACATACGGTTCACTCGGATGAACTGTTTGTGATTAGGAAATATAAAAGAAATGGACAACCCAATCAAGGTGTGTGCGATGTACATCGGTTCACTCGAATGAACTGTTTGTGATTAGGCAAGAGAACAGAAACGGTTCAATATAACAAGATGTGTGTGATACGCGGCAAACAGGTCTGTAATCAGAAATGTGTGCGAAGACCGATAATAACGCAGACAATTGCTTGTAATAAGATGTATGTGATATGCTCTGTCTACACAACATCTATTGGCCATTGTGGGACGGGCGGTCATCCGGATACGCCATAAGGATGCGAAGAGGCATTCCTGTCAGCAAGGACTAGCTGTTCCACCAGTAGCTCATCTAAGAAAACTATCAAGTTAAGTGTGTTCAGGCTGGAGCAGCCATCGTATGGGTGACTGGATGGGAAGTTGTGTCGATATTAAATTAGGTCAACCTCAAGGTCCTTGTTTTTTAACACATGTTAAATAAGGTCTACCGCATTACTTTTGGACAATGTGCGATACGTGGTATACAGTTGATCCATCCGACCTATTTGTGATGGAATAGGTCGTGTGTGTTGTGGGCAAACGCTTGCTAGTATTCAACCGTTTGGAATTGATGAATTCATCACCGACGGGATCCCTAGTGTGGTCCGTGTTCATCTGATCATCATCTACTTCTTATGCTAGCTCGATGCTAAGTTTCGATTAATTGATGGCGTTTTATGAATAAGCCACCGTTTCTTGCCATTTCCTCACATGTTTCCCGCCACCCTGCTATATTGCGCATAGGGGGCGCGCGACGCACAGAGGCGACATGCACAGCCTGTAGCACATCCACCTTTTCCAAGCATGCCAACCCACCAAAGGGTCGCCTCTGCCATCAACCTCGTCGACGAGGAAAACGACCAGGCGCCACGGCCCGTCGAGGCCGAGGCGCTCCCCGGCAACGCGATGGACAACGCTGTGATGCGTGTCATCGCCAGGGTTGAGCAGACCTTTGGCACATGGCGCTTGAGCGCCGCGGAATAGGATAGGCATGTCAGCGCCGATAGGCTTCAGCTCGCCGTACAACATGATCGATGGCGCGCCGCAGAGCAAGCTAGGCGCGTCTATGCCGATATTGTGCGGCTCGCCGCACGGCGAGACCGTTGGAGCGCCGCAGAGCGAGTGGCGCGGCGCGCCGCACAGCAAGAGCGGATCCATCGGCGCTTGCCTGTTGTCGACACGGCGTCACAGCTGGGTACACGTCCCGTCAGTACCCCCATTCCTCGCCAGGAGTGGGCAGAGCCCTCAGTGCCATACTTGCACCAGATGCTGGCCACGCCGTACTTGCACGGGACGTCCGCCGCGCCATTCACATGGGTGCCGCCGTTCGCCTTGTCCGCGGCCCGCTGGATGCCAACGCATTGGTCCGTAGGCTCGACCGCCTCCTTGGCCCAGGTGTCCACCTGGTCGCACTAGAGGAACATGGTCGTCGCATCCTCGAGATGGTGATCTCCGATGAAATAGCCAACTTGGATCTCGAGATCACTCTCCAGATGTACCGCGAGCGTGTCGACCGCTTGGACGAACACCTACACGAGTTCAGGCAGAGCCAAGAGCTACCCTGGGCAAGGGCTGCTGGTCATGGTCTCATGGATGCGTTTTATTTTAAAAGGTTGTTTCGACGTGGATAACTTTGTATTCACAACAATCATAGTATTGCTCTGTTTCAATGTGTGTACTCTGTTTTCCATTCTTATATGTTCTGTTTCAATGTGGGTATATACGCTTTCCATTCTGTATATGTGGATGATAACAGCTAGATTCAATTTAGTATACAAAAACAGATAGAAAAATGGAATTCATAATATATATATGTATTAATTGTTCATTACATCATCATAGAATATATATATATATGGTGGGACTATTTAAAAACACCCCTCTAGAGTTCCTGAATAAGCTATTTAGGAACCCCCCTGATTTGGAAACTAGACAAAGGATCCGAGCCGAATCCCGATCCCTCCGGCGTTCCACCTCACCCCTACAAATTCGACGTCCGATCCATCGATCCTAGCATCGATTCCCCCACCTAACCTATAGCTTTGAATCCGCCTCGCGCGAGGGAGCAGCGGAGATAGCCGACGCGAGGGAGCATGCGGCATCGGCGGCGGCGACCCCTATGATGAGGACATCACTCCTTCAGATACACACAAAACTCCACTGGATATACAAGGACCGATCACTAGAGCTCAAGCGCGACAATTGAATTTAGAGGTGAGCTCGTTCCTAAGCACTTCTTTATATGTTCCTGAGAATAGATTGCTACCTAATGATTATATTATGATTAGGAACCATGGAGAGCACCAGGAGATACTAGGAGAGGGGCTTGGAGGTGGAGAGGACCAGCAAGGGCATCCAAGTCAAGGTGGAGGCCCAAACAAAGTTGACTTCGAGTCTATTTCGGAGTCCAGGAGCAGTCTGCACTAAAACGGTTGTCCAGGTCGCATACGGGCTCAGTTTTGGACATTCTATATCTGCACGGATAGCTGAGAAGATAACCTTTCCAATGGCGCTGGTCCCACGGCCAAATTCCTCCTGAATCAACGGGAATCATCGAAACAAAAGACGTCCAGAATCCGTCTCGGTGCTGCGCCACTGTTTTTGGCCTTTGGGCCATGTATCTTTTTGAGCCCAATTAGGGGCGTGACTAGAGGGTCCTTGCTTAACCCTAGACCATATTTACAGCTGCCGATGCTTAGGTTAGGTTTGGGTTTTGTTTAGATTATTCTGTCAAGAACAGTTTTGCCGTTCATCGGTTTGTGAGACCCCAACTTCGTGAGGTTAATCATACATCTGCAATTTGGTTCCATTCTTTCTTGTTCTTGCTTGTGTTCTTCGATTTGCAGACAAGGATTAGCCTTCTTGGCGAGGTCGACCGTGCATTGCCGGTCGATAACCAGAGCAAACATGGTGCTGCGATTGCGGGGTTCAGAACGTGTTGTTCGGAAGCCGGATCGAGTTGTGTCAAGTTTCCACCAAATCGAGAGTTATCAGAACCTATCGGCAGGTTGGGACACCCTTGTTCATATCAAGTGGTAATCAGAGCTTCAGGTGCACCGTCAGGTTCTCCCTTCCCTAGTTAGTTTTTTTTTCGCCTTCATCCTAGACTCCAGAGAAAAGTCCAAAAAAATAGTTGTTAGGTTCTGCCATCCCAGATTTCCAGACCACGTTTAGCCTTTTGCACAATTCTATTTCAGAGTCCGTAGTGCTGAGTTTGTGTCCTTTGTCATGTTTTGTTGCTGGTCTAGTTAGTGTTTTAGTCCACAATCCTGTTCACAATCCGCTGCCGCCACCTACGTCCTGTTCACAATCTTGATCTTTTTCCATCCCTATACGTATTGTGCTCACCACACAACACCATAACTCCAGCCTACAATCTGCTGCCACCATACCACTGTTTTTCTTTCCACTATTTTAATTCAGCCTCCTCAAAAAAAACAGACACCGGAGTTGCGCCAAGGTGCCTTACCTTTCGCATACAGACTCGAATCAGGCAAAGAGTGAATCGGCCAAAGAAAAAGAGAAAAAAAGGCAAAAAAAGGAAAAAGAAAGTCACATTGTTGGTGCTCAGATTCACCGGGGTTGCCGAATTTCGATTGGCAAAATTTCTGTTAAGAAAATTGTTTGTGCGTGCGATATAGTTTCAGCACGTCCTTATTTTCTATCAGGTTGAGCTGAAACTTCCTCTCCTGCTTGTAAGAAAAATATCAAACGAAAAGTGCAGGAGCACAATTTTTTTTTGCATTGAGTGTTGGTGCTGAGCTACTGTCCCTGCTCTGTTCTTGTCTGTCGTTGTCTTTACCCTCGTACTTGTTTCTACCTTTGTCTTCAATATCATACTTAGTTTAGAACACGAGTAGGCCAGCAACTAGGACAAGATTTTTGGACATTTATTCAGCATTACTATCTGTTTTTGAATTGTGTTCCACTCACATATAGTGCCTACCAAGCTCCACATACAACCTTCTGAACAGGCATAGGTTTTTGACCCTCGCAATCACCGGATTACGCCTTCCAGGTATCCTTTGCTTTGCTAGTAAGAACCTTGTAAGAGCTTGTTAAGACGCTTCCATTTGCTGTGTTGAGAGGCACCACTGCAACTGCATAGTAGTTGATAGGGATAACCTTCACTGTGTGTTCCTATTTTTTTTTGTTTACAATGGCAGGTACCGGCGAAAACGACGATAGCACTCCCAAGGATTTCAAGGAATGTGTCAGCCAAGAGCAACTACAAGCTACCGTAGAGAAGGTTCAAGACGGGATGAACGAGGCAATCAAGAAGGCTGTTACTGATGGAGGAAGCTGCAACAATTTGGTGAGTTCTGATCTGGTCAAGAAGCTTTGTTTGACCACACGACCACACCCACATCCATACCATATTCAGTGGTTAAATGACTCTGGAAAAGCTAAGGTAACACAAACATGTAGAGTTCCTTTTTCCATTGGTGCCTATGCTGATTCTGTTGATTGTGATGTCGTACCTATGCAAGCTTGTTCACTTTTGTTGGGTCGGCCTTGGGAACATGATAATGATGTTACACACCATGGAAGAAGTAATAAATACAATTTTGTGCATAAAGGGCAGAAAATTACTTTGGTACCTTTGACCCCTGCTGAAATTGTAGAAGCTGATAGAGAGAGAGCTGCTAGTTCAAGTGATGCTAAATCTGAAAATCAGCAAGTTCCTAATTCTGTTTTTCCACCTAAAAAGGATAAGCCTGCACCTATTTCTAAGGCCGAGGGAATTAAATTGAAGGGCGGTGTTATGCTTGCTACAAAATGTGACCTTGCTGAAATTTCTAATGATGATATTTGCTATGCTTTCATATGCAAACGAGCTTTGTTTTCGCTTGATGATATTGCTAGTTCGTTGTCTCCTGCTGTCACTAACCTTTTGCAGGAGTTTGAGGACTTTTTCCCAGCTGAGATACCCCCGGGGCTGCCACCTATGAGAGGGATAGAGCATCAAATTGATTTGATTCCGGGTGCAACTTTGACAAATCGTGCTGCCTATCGAACCAACCCCGAGGAGACCAAGGAAATTCAGCGACAAGTCCAAGACCTTTTGGACCGCGGGTATGTACGTGAAAGCCTTAGTCCTTGTGTTGTTCCTATACTTTTGGTTCCTAAGAATGATGGTACTTGGCGTCTGTGTGCTGATTGTAGAGCCATCAATAATATTACTATTCGGTATCGTCATCCTATTCCTAGGTTAGACGACATGCTTGATGAGCTGTGTGGTTCTATAATTTTCACAAAGATTGACTTGCATAGTGGCTACCACCAAATTAGAATGAAACTTGGGGATGAATGGAAAACAGCTTTCAAAACTAAATTTGGGTTGTATGAGTGGCTGGTAATGCCTTTTGGCTTGACAAATGCACCTAGCACTTTCATGCGCTTAATGAATGAGGTTTTAAGAGCTTTTATTGGTAGATTTGTGGTGGTTTACTTTGATGATATCTTGATTTACAGCAAGTCTTTGGATGAACATATGGACCATTTACGTGCTATTTTTAATGCTTTAAGGGATGCACGTTTGTTTGGTAACCTTGAGAAGTGCATTTTTTGCACGGACCGAGTCTCTTTTCTTGGTTACGTTGTTACTCCACAGGGAATCGAGGTGGATGAAACGAAGATTGACGCCATCCAAAGCTGGCCGCTACCCCAAGCTATCACACAGGTGAGGAGTTTTCTTGGTCTTGCAGGTTTCTACCGCCGCTTCGTCAAGGATTTTAGCACCATTGCTGCACCACTGCATGAGTTGACGAAGAAGGGTGTGGCGTTCCATTGGGGGAAGGCACAAGAGGAGTCCTTTGGCACCTTGAAGGACAAGCTTACGCACGCACCATTGCTGCAACTTCCTAACTTTGGTAAGACTTTTGAGTTAGAATGTGATGCTAGTGGAGTCGGCATTGGTGGGGTTTTGATGAAAGATGGTAAACCAGTTGCATACTTTAGCGAAAAATTGCATGGTCCCGTTCTGAATTATTCCACATATGACAAGGAATTGTATGCACTTGTGCGTTCTTTTGAAACGTGGAGTCATTATTTGTGGCCTAAAGAATTTGTTATTCATTCTGATCATGAATCGCTTAAGTATCTTCTCTCTCAAAATAATTTGAATCGTAGGCATGCTAAGTGGGTTGAATTTATTGAATCTTTCCCTTATATCATCAAACACAAGAAAGGGAAGGATAATGTGATTGCTGATGTTTTGTCTAGACGATATACTTTGTTGTCTCAACTTGATTGTCGGATTTTTGGACTTGAGTCAATAAAAGAACAATATGCGCTTGATTCTGACTTTAAAAATGTTTTGCTGCAATGTCGAGAGGGGCGTACATGGAATAAATTTGTCCTTATCGATGGGTTTTTGTTTAGAGCTAACCGTCTATGCATTCTAGTTGGTTCCGTTCGTCTTTTGTTGTTACAGGAGGCGCATGGAGGAGGATTGATGGGTCATTTCGGTGCGAAGAAGACAGAGGACGTTCTGGCCACACATTTCTTTTGGCCAAAGATGAGGAGAGATGTTGAGAGGTTCGTGGCTCGCTGCACCACATGTCAAAAAGCTAAATCTCGCTTGAATCCACATGGTTTATACATGCCTCTTCCTGTTCCTTCTATTCCTTGGGCAGATATTTCTATGGATTTTGTGTTAGGATTGCCTAGGACTAAGAGGGGAAGGGATAGTATTTTTGTTGTGGTGGATCATTTTTCTAAGATGGCACACTTTATACCATGTCATAAAAGTGATGATGCTGTTTATATTGCTGACCTCTTTTTCAAAGAGATTGTTCGTTTGCATGGTATGCCTTCTACTATTGTTTCAAATCGTGATGCAAAATTCTTGAGTCATTTTTGGCGCACCCTATGGAACAAGTTGGGTACAAAATTGTTGTTTTCTACAACTTGTCACCCACAAACTGATGGGCAAACTGAGGTGGTGAATCGCACGTTGGGCACCATGTTGAGGGCTGTTTTGAAGAAAAATTTGAAGATGTGGGAAGAATGTTTGCCTCATGTGGAGTTTGCTTACAACCAGGCAACACATTCTACCACCAAGGTAAGTCCTTTTCAGGTAGTGTATGGTTTCAACCCCCGTGCTCCTATTGATATCTTGCCTTTACCTACAAGTGAGAGGATTCACAATGATGCCAAAGAACGTGCTGATTTTATCTTGAAAATGCATGAGACAACAAAGAACAATATTGAAAAAATGAATGAAAAGTATAGAATTGCTGGTAGTAAAGGTAGACAAGAAGTTAAACTAGAACCGGGTGATTTGGTTTGGTTGCACTTGAGAAAGGATAGGTTTCCGGATTTAAGAAGGTCTAAGTTGATGCCAGGAGATGATGGTCCTTTCAAAATACTTGCCAAGATAAATGATAATGCATATAAACTTGAGTTGCCTCATGAGTTTGGGGTTGGTTCCACCTTTAACATTTCAGATTTGAGGCCATATTTGGGAGAAGAGGATGAGTTTGAGTCGAGGACGACTCCAATTCAAGAGGGGGAGGATGATGAGGACATCACTCCTTCGGATACACACAAAACTCCACTGGATATACAAGGACCGATCACTAGAGCTCAAGCGCGACAATTGAATTTAGAGGTGAGCTCGTTCCTAAGCACTTCTTTATATGTTCCTGAGAATAGATTGCTACCTAATGATTATATTATGATTAGGAACCATGGAGAGCACCAGGAGATACTAGGAGAGGGGCTTGGAGGTGGAGAGGACCAGCAAGGGCGTCCAAGTCAAGGTGGAGGCCCAAACAAAGTTGACTTCGAGTCTGTTTCGGAGTCCAGGAGCAGTCTGCACTAAAACGGTTGTCCAGGTCGCATACGGGCTCTGTTTTGGACGTTCTATATATGCACGGATAGCTGAGAAGATAACCTTTCCAATGGCGCTGATCCCACGGCCAAATTCCTCCTGAATCAACGGGAATCATCGAAACAAAAGACGTCCAGAATCTGTCTCGGTGCTGCGCCACCGTTTTTGGCCTTTGGGCCATGTATCTTTTTGAGCCCAATTAGGGGCGTGACCAGAGGGTCCTTGCTTAACCCTAGACCATATTTACAGCCGCCGATGCTTAGGTTAGGGTTGGGTTTTGTTTACATTATTCTGTCAAGAACAATTTCGCCGTTCATCGGTTTGTGAGACCCCAACTTCGTGAGGTTAATCATACATCTGCAATTTGGTTGCATTCTTTCTTGTTCTTGCTTGTGTTCTTCGATTCGCAGATAAGGATTAGCCTTCTTGGCGAGGTCGACCGTGCATTGCCGGTCGATAACCAGAGGAGACGTGGTGCTGCGATTGCGGGGTTCAGAACGTGTTGTTCGGAAGCCGGATCGAGTTGTGTCAAGTTTCCACCAAATCGAGAGTTATCAGAACCTATCGGCAGGTTGGGACACCCTTGTTCATATCACCCTACCTAACTTGTAGCTTCAAATCCACCTCGCGCGAGCGAGTGGTGGAGATAGCCGGCGCGAGGGAGCACGCGGCACCGGCGGTGGCAACCCCCACCTAACCTGTAGTTTCGAATCCGCCTCGAGCTCTAGATTCGATCCACTTCGTCACGATGGTGGCCATCGATTCCCGGTTAGATCATCACTTATGGATTCCACCCCCTAATAAGCTTTGGATCTCTCACTGCTTCTTCTTCTTTGATTCCCCCAAATGTTTGTTGTTTGAATCATCGGCGGCAAATCTGGAAGTTGCATTATGCAGTTAGCATTGTGCTTGAGTTTTGCGTGCAGTTAGCTGGTTTGAGTCCCTGTCAGTTGGTAATGTGTATAAAATCTAAGGTTAGATGTTGGAGACAACATTCAGTTAGCTCTGTGGGATTGTGTAGTTTGAGCTAGACAACGTGCTTTGCTTGTGCTTGAGTTTTGCATGGAGTTAGCTGGTTGCATCCCTATCAGTTTGGTGATGTCTATAGAAATCTGAAGTTAGCTGTTGGAGAAACCATTCAGTTAGCTCTGTGGGCTTCTGGTTGCATTTGCGCAGTTAACTATGAAAACTTTTCTTCACTGCTTGTAGTAAAAAATGGCACCTGATGAAGACGATGATGACCTAACTAGCATGATTGTATGTGTCGACATGCAAAACTCTCCCGTGCAGAATGACCCAATTTACGTTTTAAAACCACTGGTGGTGCAAAGTGCGAGGGATCCACCACAGGCGCCAATGAATGAAAGAGTTACTGGACGCAATTGGGAACCTATGCCGCGCCTGAAGAACCGTCAACACCAATCAAGCGTCCTGGAGACAATCAATGAGGTAGAGTGTGACAATTAACTGTGTAAAAATTTACTTGTTTTTGCGTACGGGGAGAGTTTTCAAATTTTCGTAGTTATACTTTTACTTGTAAAACTTCATAAAAGCAATTGTGTTTGTGAGTAAATTAGGTGGATGATGGACCTGCACAAGATGATGATGAACACATGGATGTTGCCGATGAAAGTGATGATCACATTGAATGTTGGACTAAGATTGTTCCTCAAGATGACTGCTAGCGAGAACTCGAGCAAGTCTTTGTTCTAAGGCCTAAAACACGATGTCCGCGATATCCACAAGCTCAAGAAGACTAGTCTGGTCAGAGCATTGATAAGGCATGTGCAGATACTTGTACAGACAACTGTGAGAAAGCTAGAATTGCACGTTGTTCTGTCGCCCCAAGAAAGATAACAAAAATGATGTTCTGCTAACATCAGCAGTTAGGTGTTCCACCATCATGCAATTATGTGTACAAAGCAGTTAGGGTTGAGTGCATAAGGGAGTTAGAAACTGTGGGGCAGTTAGCTTAAATAATGCAGTTATGTGATAAAGCAACTAGGTTTAAATACACATGGAAGTTAGAGTACACAACAACTAAAATTTTACTCAATAACGAAAAAGGCAGTTAACTAGATGCCGTGGGGAGGTGGGTGGAGCGCACCCTTCTTTAGGCTGGGTGGCCTACTCCCACTCTGGTGACATAGCCCTGCCCATCCCGGACTCCAGCTCAGGTGACACTTTCCCCATGTCGTCGTTCTAGTGGAGGCGCAGAAGCTTGTTACGGTGGTGACTTCCTGCTTTTCAGTTAACTTCAGTAGCGCTAAAACTCTTTGCCTCCTTCAGTTAACTTGCTCTTCATGTCCTAGATGGATCTCATCCTCAAGCGGTTCATGGTGTGGATCTCCGGCGGTTAGCTTTTGGGTTTCTTCTACTCCTCCGACCCATCCTCTATAGTTGGCAATTATTTGGGGGTTATCTGTAGCTAGCATGTTCCGTTCTTACTTGCAAAATAATGTTGTGTCCAGAGTCAAGACATCCCTGTCCGGTTTATTATTTTGGGGATCCAGTGAATATTATTTTTCCTGTTAGCAGTTAACTTCTGCTCCATTGCATCGGGGATCGACGAGGTGCAGGACCCCTGATGGGGATTTACTGGTGGAGCGACCTCTCTACAGCTAGCTCAGTTTCATGGATAAGTTAGCTTAGTTTCAAGGAGTAGTTTGCTTTACTGATAGTTATGTAAAAAAAGTAATAGAGATCACTGCTCAATTAGCTCTTGCTCCCATGCTGCCAGCGGTGCGATCCACGGTGCGCAATTTTCCAATGCTCATTTTCAAGGAGCAGTTAGTTCAGGGACTAGCTGCAGTTATCTTGCGTCCAAAAAAATTAAGTGATGCACACAACTATGATTTTGCCAAGCCCCTGCTTGCGTGAGGTACAAAAAATAGCAATCTAATTAGAGGGTTCAGTTTGTTTGCCAAGCCCCTGCTTGCATGAGGTAAAAAATATTTTAATCCTGGCAGTTAACTCGGTGTTGACTGCCGCAATCCTTGGCAGTTAGCTATTTAAATCCCGGCAGTTAGCTATTCCAGTCCCGGTGGTTAACTTGACCACGAAAAAAATAGAAAAAAAGAATTAAAAACAAAAGAAGTAAAAGAGTATTATCAACCATTGCAGTTAGCTTGCTCATCGTGTGCAGTTAGGTATTTCATACCCGTAGTTACTGTGACCCAATCAAAAAAGAAAAAAACATTTTCAGTCCCGCGGTTAACTTAGTGCTAACTGTTGCGATTCCTAGCTGTTAGCTATTTCACTCCCAGAAGTTAACTTGACTTGGCGATAAAAGTATAGAAGATAAAAACAATTTTCTTCAGTCTCAGGAGTTAGCTTGTCAGCATATGTCAGTTAGCTATTCCGTGCGAGCAGTTAGCGTGTACTGTAGCAGTTCAGGCAAAAAATGTCGAAAATGATGTTTTTTTTGAAAACTGCTCTTAAACCGTAGCAAATCCGAAAACGTCTTATATATGCCAAAGTTCGGGCAAATCGGTACCTTTCTAACGGTATATCATACGCATCATTCCGACAAAAGATTTGAAAATTCCTTTCACAAACATATTGAAAACTCATTTGATGGATTTTCAGTTTTTTGAATTTTGTTTAAAAACCGGATCGATTTTCAGAAAACGACCAAAATGAGTTTTTTGCTCCTTCTCAATAGCTATCGAACGGTATAACAGTTGCATCAATCCGATTAGCAGTTAAATAAATACGACCCAAAATAGTGCGGGAAAACGATGCCAGAAAAAGTCCGCCCGACAGTTAACTAGTATAGTTCGCAAAGTTAGCTGTGTTCTCGTGCAGTTAGGAACGGTTCCTGGATAGCTTATTCAGGAATGGGTTGCAGAATAGTTGTCATGTATATATATATACATATCACATATATGTGATGATACTTAACAGTAGGTACAATGCATAAAATTGAAAATGAACAATACTAAAACAAATAATCCCTCCTGGGGCCAATATTCAGGCAGCCCCTCGCCAGCAGCTCCCTGGTGCACGGCATCTTCCTAGTGCGGAGGCAGTACTCCGACTCCTTCGCCTCGCAGCGCTTGACGTACCGATCTGCCAATTGCTGGTGGACGCGTGCGGCTGATCTTACCATTTCGTTCGGTGCCCACCGGAGCTCCTCATCAGTGGCACGCTAGAGCTTATCGTCCCATCTCCATGCAGCGACGAGGCGCCCAACGCCTATGACCTTCCTCGCGAAGTACCCGTCTTCGTACACCTCGTCAGCACGACGACGCTCCCGCCCCCAAAGCTCCGCTGCCTCCTTTTTCCAGGCGGCATCACGGGTTTCATAGGCCGCATGGTACCTGGCTTCCTCCTCCTCCATCTCCTTCTTGAACGCCATTTGCCTGGCTTTCTCAGCCTGCGGGAGCAACTTCCACAAACAAAGATTGTACTGGCTCCAAAACTAATCCAAAGTTGGGGGGTCCGGCGCAACCTCGTCAGGCGGCGCGTAGGGGTTCTCGTCACTGCTAATCGGGTGAGCATCCTCGGGGGCGGCGACTCCTCGTCGGCGCGTGGGCAGACTGGCGGCGCCATGGCAGAGATTTGAGAGAGAGAGAAAGAGAGAGAGAGGGCGAGCGAGGGGAGGATGTAGATGAGAATGCAGGCAGGACAACGTGAACAAGGTAGTATTTATTGGCGGCCGGAATCTAGATCGACGAGGATAGTACACACGCCGGTCGCCGGAATTTACGAGTACTACTTTGAATTACACACAATTCCCGCAGCAAATCCGTGTGTGAACATAATAGCCAAAATCCGTGTGTGAACATAATAGCTGACAGTTTCCAATGCAGAACCGTGTCTGATTAATGATCCCCGCCATTCACCTACCAAACCTTGAGCCGCGGGATAGACTGCCAATCGTGTGGGGGCCAGTTGTCTTGCCAGATCTTTACATTTTCCTTTTTGAACACCACATATTTACATCGTGTGATGATTTTTTAACTCACACACAAGTACACAAAAATATGATTTTTCAAATCGTTTTGGTTAGGCGTTGCATGTAGATGTAGTTCAAATTTGAATTATGATCATTAAGTGGTTAGAAAATCACTTAAATGTCTTTAGAAGGTCAAATGACCCCTGAATTTACCAAATTTTCACATGACAGTTGTATTAGTGCACGTTAAACGTAGGAAAATTTTTGAAGGACGTAAGAGGAAGCTATCTCCCATTCGTCATCAAACATTCATTGTTCCCTCTCGGAACCACAAAACTTCTAGCGAGTTGCTCCGGTTTGTGAGGGGTGGGTGTCCAAGCGTTCGTCAAACATGCCAATTTTTTTACCACATCATCTTGGTGGCATGACATTACATCAACCAAGGTTTCATGTGTTTCTGATCATTTTCCTATTTTTAAAATTAAAATGCCATGTCACTCCATGCATACGTATGCATGTGTCCATGTTGTGACACCAATATGTTTGAAAATTCCTTCTAATTTACTCCAGATGGAATTAACTCGCACACAAGTATACGGATATGATTTTTCAAACCGTTTTGGTTAGGCGTTGCATGTAGATATAGTTCAAATTTGAATTACGGTCATTAAATGGTTAGAAAATCACTTAAATGTCTTTGAAAGGTCAAATGACCCCTAAATTTTTCCAAATTTTCACATTACATTTGTAGTAGTGCACGTTAGACGTTGAAAAAATTTCAAGGCCGTAAGAGGAAGTTATCTCCCGTTTGTCATGAAACATGCATTGTTCCCTCTCGGAACCATGAACATTCTAGCGAGTTGCTTCGGTTTGTGAGGGGTGTGTGTCCGAACTTTCGTCAAACATGCCAATTTATTTACCACATCATCTTTGTGGCATGACATTAAATCAAGCAAGGTTTCATGTTTTTCTGATCATTTTTAAATTTTTTGGAATTAAAATGCCATGGCATGTACTCCATGCATGTGCCCATGCCTTGACACCAATATTTTTGAAGATTCCTTCAAATTTACTGCACATGGAATTAACTCGCACATAAGTACACAAAAATATGATTTTTCAAACCGTTATGGTTAGGCGTTGCATGTAGATGTAGTTCAAATTTGAATTGCGGTCATTAAATGGTTAGAAAATCACTTAAATGTCTTTAAAAGGTCAAATGACCCCTGAAATTTACCAAATTTTCACATGACTGTTGTATTAGTGCACGTTAAACTTAGGACAAAAAATTGAAGGCCGTATGAGGAAGCTATGTTCCGTTCGTCATCAAACAAGCATTGTTCCCTCTCAGAACCACGAACCTGCTAGCGAGTTGCTCCGGTTTGTGATGGGTGTGTGTACAAACGTTCGTCAAACATGCCAATTTCTTTACAACATCATCTTGGTGGCATGACACTACATCAACCAAGGTTTCATGTGTTTCTGATCGTTTTTCTATTTTTTGAATTAAAATTCCATGTCACTCCATGCATACGTATGCATGTGTCCGTGTCGTGAGACCAATATGTTTGAAAATTCCTTCTAATTTACTGCACATGGAATTAACTCGCACACAAGTACATAGATATGATTTTTCAAACCGTTTTGGTTAGGCGTTGCATGTAGATGTAGTTCAAATTTGAATTACGGTCATTAAATGGTTAGAAAATCACTTAAATGTCTTTGAAAGGTCAAATGACCCCTAGAATTTTCCAAAATTTCACATTAGAGTTGTAGTAGTGCACGTTAGACGTTGAAAAAAATTCAAGGCCGTAAGAGGAAGCTATCTCTCGTTTGTCATCGAACATGCATTGTTCCCTCTCGGAACCACGAACCTTCTAGCAATTTGCTCCAGTTTGTAAGGATTGTGTGTCCA
Source organism: Triticum urartu (assembly GCF_003073215.2). Taxonomy (NCBI): domain Eukaryota; kingdom Viridiplantae; phylum Streptophyta; class Magnoliopsida; order Poales; family Poaceae; genus Triticum; species Triticum urartu. The sequence continues at coordinate 319,073,411 of NC_053022.1, read as the reverse complement.
AACTTACGTCAAACATGCCAATTTCTTTACAACATCATTTGGGTGGCATGACATTAAATCAAGCAAGATTTCATGTTTTTCTGATCATTTTTTATTTTTTTGGAATTAAAATGCCATGGCATGTACTCCATGCATGTGCCCATGCCTTGACTCCAATATGTTTGAAAATTCCTTCAAATTTAGTGGACATGGAATTAACTCGCACACAAGTACACAAAAATATGATTTTTCAAACCTTTATGGTTAGGCGTTGCATGTAGATGTAGTTCAAATTTGAATTACGGTCATTAAATGGTTAGAAAATCACTTAAATGTCTTTAAAAGGTCAAATGACCCCTGAAATTTACCAAATTTTCACATGACAGTTGTATTAGTACACGTTAAACATAGGAAAAAATTTGAAGACCGTAAGAGGAAGCTATCTCCCGTTCGTCATCAATCATGCATTGTTCCCTCTCCGGACCATGAACCTTCTGGCGAGTTGCTCCGGTTTGTGAGGGGTGCGTGTCCAAACGTCGTCAAACATGCCAATTTCTTTACCACATCATCTTGGTGGCATGACATTACATCAACCAAGGTTTCATGTGTTTCTCATCATTTTTCTATTTTTTGAATTAAAATGCCATGTCACTCCATGCATACGTATACATGTGTTCGTGTCGTGAGACCAATATGTTTGAAAATTCCTTCCAATTTACTGCACATGGAATTAACTCGCACACAAGTACACATATATGATTTTTCAAAACGTTTTGGTTAGGCGTTGCATGTAGATGTAGTTCAAATTTGAATTACGGTCATTAAATGGTTAGAAAATCACTTAAATGTCTTTAAAAGGCCAAATGACCCCTAGAATTTTCCAAAATTTCACATTATAGTTGTAGTAGTGCACGTTAGATGTCGAAAAAAAATTGAATACCGTAAGAGGAAGCTATCTCCTGTTCGTCATCAAACATGCATTGTTGCTCTCGGAACCACGAACCTTCTAGCGAGTTGCTCTGGTTTGTGAGGGGTGTGTGTCCAAACTTTCGTCAAAAATGCCAATTTCTTTACCACATCATCTTGGTGGCATGACATTATATCAACCAAGGTTTCATGTGTTTCTGATGTTTTGAATTAAAATGACATGACACTCCATGCATACATATTCATGCATATGTGTCCATGTCATGATACAAATATGTTTGAAAATTCCTTCTAGTTTACTGCACATGGAATTAACTCACACACAAGTACACAAATATGATTTTTCAAACCGTTTCGGTTACGCGTTGCATGTAGATGTAGTTCAAATTTGAATTACGGTCATTAAATGGCTAGAAAATCACTTAAATGTCTCTAAAAGGTCAAATGGCCCCTATAATTTTCAAAAAATTTGCAATACAGTTGTAGTAGTGCATGTTAGACGTAGAAAAAAAATTTGAAGGCCGTAAGAGGAAGCTATCTCCGGTTCATCATCAAACATGCATTGTTCCCTCTCGGAGCCACGAGCCTTTTAGTGAGTTGCTCTGGTTTCTGAGGGGTGTGTATCCAAACTTTGGTCAAACTTGCCAATTTTTTTACGACATCATTTTGGTGGCATGACATTACATCAACCAAGGTTTCATGTGTTTCTGATTTTTTTTTGATTTTTTGGAACTAAAATGTCATGTCACTCCATGCATAATTGGGTCATAGCCGTTAGACCAATATGTTTGAAAATTCCTTCCAATTTAATGCACATGGAATTAAATCGCACACAAGTACACGAAATATGAGTTTTCAAACCGTTATGGTTAGCTGTTGCATGTACATGTAGTTCAGATTTCAATTACGGTTATTAAATGGCTAGAAAATCACTTAAATGTCTTAGAAGGTCAAATGACCCCTGAAATTTTCCAAAATTTGACATGATAGTTGTATTAGTACTACAAAATTTCTCATTCATTTAAAAGACCATCCGTTAGCACTTTATTCCAAATTCGTCTTTCACAACTAATAAAAAATATCTACAACATCACGCACAATTGTTTTCTAGGAACCGTTTGCGAATAAAATATCTGGGTTTATTTAAGTCTCCCTCCTTAAGCTTCGCCAGCTCGTCTGCTCTAGTGTCGGCAACCCCCGAATCCACGAATCCCGATCCCCATTCCCGCACCCCCTTCTTGCAAAGATGACACCATGGAAACGCTTCGTGAAGGCCCGTACGATGGTCGCGTCCCCCCTGAGGGAGTCCTGGATTAGGGGGTCTCTGGACAGCCGGACTGTTGGACTATGAAGATACAAGATTGAAGACTTCGTCCCGTGTCCGGATGGGACTCTACTTGGCGTGGAAGGCAAGCTAGGCAATACGGATATGTATATCTCCTCCTTTGTAACCGACCTTGTGTAACCCTAGCCCCCTCCGGTGTCTATATAAACCAGAGGGTTTTAGTCCGTAGTATACAATCATACCGTAGGCTAGCTTCTAGGGTTTAGCCTCTTTGATCTTGTGGTAGATCAACTCTTGTACTACTCATATTATCAAGAACAATCAAGCAGGATGTAGGGTATTACCTCCATCAAGAGGGCCCGAACCTGGGTAAACATCGTGTCCCCTGCTTCCTGTTACCATCTGCCTTAGACGCACAGTTCGGGACCCCTACCCGAGATCCGCCGGTTTTGACACCGACATTGGTGCTTTCATTGAGAGTTCCACTGTGTCCTCACCGTAAGGCTCGATGGCTCCTTCCATCATCGGTAACGATGCGGTCCAGGGTGAGGTCTTCCTCCCCGGACAGATCTTTGTATCCGGCGGCTTCACACTGCGAGCCAATTCGCTTGGCCATCTGGAGCAGATCGAGAGCTATGCCCCTGGCCATCAGGTCAGATTCGGAAACTTGAACTACATAGCCGACATCCGCAGAGACTTGATATTCGACAGATTCGAGCCCATGTCGGCCGCGCCGCACAGTGATACGTCTCCAATGTATCTACTTTTCCAAACACTTTTCCCTTGTTTTGGACTCTAACTTGCATGATATGAATGGAACTAACCCGGACTGATGTTGTTTTCAGCAGAATTACCATGGTGTTATTTATGTGCAGGAGCAAACGTTCTCGGAATGACCCGAAACTTCACAGAGCGACTTTTCAGAAAATAAGAAAAATACCTGCAAAAGATGGAGGCCAGGGGGGCCACCACCTTGCCATGAGGGTGGCGGGCGCGCCTGCCCCCCTAGGGCGTGCCCCCCTACCTCGTGGGCCCCATGTTGCGTCTCCGACTCCAACTCCACCTCCATATATTGAGTTTCGATGAGAAAAAAATCAGAGAGAAGAATTCATCGCGTTTTACGATACAGAGCCACCGCCAAGCCCTAAAACCTCTCGGGAGGGCTGATCTAGAGTCCGTCCGGGGCTCCGGAGAGGGGAATCCGTCGCCATCGTCATCATCAACCATCCTCCATCACCAATTTCATGATGCCCACCGCAGTGCGTGAGTAATTCCATCGTAGGATTGCTGGACGATGATGGGTTGGATGAGATCTATCATGTAATCAAGTTAGTTTTGTTAGGGTTTGATCCCTAGTGTCCACTATGTTCTGAGATTGATGTTGCTATGACTTTGCTATGCTTAATGCTTGTCACTAGGGCCCGAGTGCCATGATTTAAGATATGAACCTATTATGTTTTCATCAATATATGAGTGTTCTTGATCCTATCTTGCAAGTCTATAGTCACCTATTATGTGTTATGATCCGTTAACCCCGAAGTGACAATAATCGGGATACTTACCGGTGATGACCGTAGTTTGAGGAGTTCATGTATTCACTATGTGTTAATGCTTTGTTCCGGTTCTCTATTAAAAGGAGGCCTTAATATCCCTTAGTTTCCGTAAGGACCCCGCTGTCACGGGAGGGTAGGACAAAAGATGTCATGCAAGTTCTTTTCCATAAGCATGTATGACTATGTTTGGAATACATGCCTACATTATATCAATGAACTGGTGCTAGTTCTGTGTCACCCTAGGTTATAACTGTTACATGATGAACCGCATCCGGCATAATTCTTCATCACTGATCCATTGCCTACAAGATTTCCATATATTGTTCTCCGCTTATTTACTTTTCCATTGCTATTGCTATCATCACTACAAAATACCAAAAACATTACTTTTATTACCGTTACCTTTTGCTACC